>NW_022738837.1:203273-223985 GCF_011630105.1 Anneissia japonica
ATTTTATGCAGATTCAAAAAATCAAATCCCTTTTCATACTGGGTAGATTTCTGGACCCTGAGAAAATTACTCATCATAAGTGACTCTCAAATGTCATGTTCTTGATTTTTTGTGAGCATATTTTTACAGGACCAAGGAGACTGAGGTAAATTCCCTGGGAAAATCATTCAGAAGGTACTCAAGCACTATTTTGTTCCGGAAACATGCTTTACACAGTCCCATAAACTTAACTGTTTTCCCATCCAGCCACAAATAGTCTACAAAGAATATAACATTTTATGATTTAAACATCAGTCATTTGTCAATGCGGTATTCTAATTTTCAATTGTAAAAACTAACTTTATAAACATAAGCAATGTAAATATGAAATTTTGTTTTTCAATTTTTTTTTTAAGCTCATCAAAGACAGTATATCTTGAATCAATGTAATGATATTACTTTGCATTATAATTATTTTACAGAGAAGTACCAAGACCTTTGGAATTCTACAGTTTCATTTTCTGCGTGTCTAGTCTTCTTGCCGGCCCTGTCTGCTTCTTCACAGAGTACATCGAGTTTGTTGAGGGTTCTAAGTTCCGCAAGGTAGTGAGGGACGAGAAAGGCGAAATCAAAGTAGTCTATGACGACCCTTCATCAGCGGTACCTGTCTCTTATACACATCTAGATGTGTATAAGAGACAGGCTTAGGCTAGGGCCTAGCCTAGGCCGACTACTCTCACTCTAGTCTCAGTCTGGCTAGGCCTAGGCCTATCCTATAGGCTAACCCCCGGCCAGGTCAAGGAAAGGACCACTTCTACCTAGGCCTAATTGCGAACACAAATTAATAATGCTAGGCCTAAGTTAAGTGAATATGAATTACAAGTTCATTATAGATTAATCAATCAAATCTTATCTTACTTTCCACAGCCAAGTTTATTCCAAGTTCCAAGTAACTTCGGAACCTCGAACCGCGATTCCAATATGGCAATCGTTTTCAAAATTTTGAATCTGGCCGGCCCCCCGCTCGTTAGCGATGGCGGCGCTGTTAACACTTACTTCAAGTGTTACAACATGCACACTGTGAAGGCGTTGCTTAACACCTTATCAAAGTGTTATGAATGCAACACCTTGCAACACTTCAACACAATTTCCAACACCCTGGGTGTTAAAAAACTTATGACACCCATAAAGTGTTGGATTTTAACACTTGAATTTTAAGAGTGTATTAGGTTAAAGTCTTAAAATAACAATTTTGAATTAGGCCTAGTAAACAAATAATTGTAATTAAAGTTTTGGTTCCCATGATGCCAGATGACATATGATATGATGCTATATTTTTGGCTCTGACTTAATTTAACGATGACCCTGTCAGTTGTAGTAATGACAATATTTGTGCTTTTTTAGCCATGTAGTAAAAATAGTAGGGCCTACTATTATTTTCAGTGTACAAGATGAGAGTCAAGAAGAAGTTCAGCTCCTACTTTATTTTGTCAGCTCTATTTGTTTATATAGGCCTACTGGAAGATTCATAATTTAAGTTAAAACAAGACAACACTTCTTAAATGTTTTATATATATAAAGAAGCACAGTACATAATTCTTTGTAAATTACTTTATAGGCCTATATAATAGTATTTTGTTTTATAATAATCAATGTGTTGAGTATACTGATATTGATTATACGATGAGGTTTTTTTTTGAATTGAAGTTGCATGGGAAATGGAAAATGGACACTGAGAATTTATAGAATTCAATTTTACAAAAGCTCGAGCACTACATATTGTAGAAATTATGAGTTGGTTCGTGGGGAGCTCCAGTTTGTCCATCTACATGGTGGTTGTTTATGCCATTTGAAAATTTATAACGGTGAACAGATGTAATCAAAGTAAAGGTTAAAATTTAAATAGATTAAAAACAAAACAATAACACTGGTTAAAATTTCTTATATTTTATAATTACGGTAATTTATAAATGTCAGTTAATGGTAATTTATAAATGTCAGTTAAATAGATTAAAAACAAAACAACAACACTGGTTAAAATTCCTTCTATTTTGTAGTTACGGTTATATATAAATGTCAGTTAATGGTAAATTAAATTGGTTATTATACAATTAAATATTTTTGTTTGATTATACAATATAATTATTGTTATTGTTTTACAGTGAGAAAATTGCAACTATGGTAATATTGATATCATCGGCAATATTTATTTGGAGTGGAGTTGTATAGCCTTCTAATCCCTAGGTCCTGGTTTTAATTCCTGTCACAGGAGGACATTTTCTCATGACAAAAAAAAAATAAAATAAAATAAAATAAATTAAAAAAAACACCCCTAGGCCCCAATAAGAGATTTGGTTTATAAAGCATCGTTCCATCCTGTAAGTGGCAAATAGGCCTATACTTGCTGTCGGATGTGAAGGTAACACATTTATAGGGCCCCGATTCCTAATAGGTGGCCCTAGGGCCAAATTTGGCCCGCGAGGCAATTTAATTTGGCCAGTGAGGGGAAAAAATAAGGAAACAAAATTATATCATAATAAAAGTTCGATGAATAGCCTACATTTTCAATAAAGCAAAGGCAAAAATGTAACTCATGGGTAATGTGAATGGAGTGGTTCGAAAATGAGCAAGATGATAATAGGCCATAGAATAAACAGCGCCAAAAATCGATCAAATCGGTATTTTTCTGAGTATTTTTCACTGCGTGCTTCAAACAAGCCGAAGCTAAAATTAACATACAGTAGTAGCACAGAGGAAGTATAAACGTTATCATAGACACGTTAACATTTTAACCATTCATAACCCACAGTATAAAAAGCCCAGTAAAACGTTTATTGGGTTTTATCGTTAATAACGTATAAAAGTGTACATATTTTACATGATAATAGACAGCTAGTGAACTAAAGAACAATGAGTTTTCGATTGTCGTGCAAATAATACAGTTCTGACTCTGTGTTTTGGTCTGATCATTGTGTTTCGTCAATAGCAATTTTTTCAAGTCTAAGGCTATGTTCTCACACGGCTGCTAACGGTTAGCAGGATCCGGATCCCGATCCGGATACCAAAAAATATGATGATCGAATCACTGGCCAATAAGAAACTGGAAATTGTAAACGCGTACATGTGATTTGTTGATGATAAAAACGCGCTCAACTTGCTAACCGATAACGCTTGCTAACTGTTAGCGGTATCCGGATACTGCTAACGGCTAGCGCTAACCGTCGAGTGTTCTCACGCATGCAGGTGCCAACGGTTAGCGCTAACGTTTGGCTCCCGATCCGGATACTAGGGCTCTCGTGAGAACCAAGCTATAGAGTACTATTAGCATCACCAAGTTCAATCTCTGTATTTTGATCTGTTCACTGCAGTGATTCAATTTTCCAATAGACCTATCTTACCGGAAAGAGTTTTACCCAAACCAGTGCGATTGCTTTCAATTCAGCTTTTAATTCGTCTTAACTTTTAAGATTATTTTCACCCGTCAGATAGGCCTAAACTCTAAAAAGAATTCTCGCTGTCAAGGCGAGCGTCATACCCATTAGACCATGAGGCTTCATGGTTGAACAGATTCAAATACAGTACCACCAGATACACTCCATTACACAATAATTACGGCTAGAAACAAATAATTGCGTATAATATAAATCAAGATAGCCGTTAACACTGTCCAGTCACTGTTAAATTATATAATAATCATCAAAGAAAGGTATATACAGTGTTAGAATAAACGACATGATATTCATTTATTTACAGGACTACATTCGTTGAGAGCTATCACGATGTATTATCATGTCCTTTATTCTAACACTGTACCTTTCTTTGATGATTATTACCGTATATAATTTAACTGTGTTAACGGCTATCTTGATTTATATGATATGATGACATTGAAATGGAATACGAAATTGGGCAACTGATATATATACATTTAAACTTGGAATGTAAATCACATCATAAGTAATCACTGTTTACGTGTCTTCATTTTGATGCACCGCGGGAATGCAGCAATAGTACAGTTACCTAGGTCTAATGGACTCAACAGAAGACTCGTCTATTAGGAAAAGAGGAGTAATTGTACCGGTTTCTAATGACTTTCATCTTCAAAATTCAAGGTTTCCAAAGAATAGGGGGTGGGGGTCCTCCCCCGGGAAAATTTTGATATCTAGAAGGCGGGAAATGAGTTTTCCCGACTTCCGAGGTGTCTTTTAATTACTTTTAAGTTCTTCAAAATTCAAGGTTTTCCCCTCTTGAAAACAGGTAAATTTATCCCTGTTATTACAGTAGATAGGCCTTATGTGTGTATACATACATAAAAAAAATTGAGTAGGCCTAATTGCATACGATTTTTTTCCATTACTCCATAAATCCCAAAAAGAAAGGGGGGTCCGGGGGTTCTCCCCCGTGAATATTTTGATTCCTAGAAGGCGGGAAATGAGTTTTCCCGACTTCTGAGGTGTCTTGTAAGTTATTTAAAATTCAAGGTTTTCTCCTCTTGAAAACAGTCAGGTAAATTTATCGCATTGTTATTACAGTAGATAGGCCTTATGTGTACAGTATATACATACATAAAAAAAAAATGAGCAGTTGCATACAATTTTTTTCCATGAATCCATAAATCCCAAAAATAAAGGGGGGTTCTCCCCCAGGAAAATTTTGATTCTTAGAAGGCGGGAAATGGGTTTTCCCGACTTCTGAGGTATCTTTTAATTACTTTTAAGTTCTTTAAAATTCAAGGTTTTCCCCTCTTGAAAACGGTCAGGTAAATTTATCCTATTGTTATTATAGTACATAGGCCTTATGTGTGTATACATACATAAAAAAAAAACTGAGTAGTTGCATACGATTTTTTTTCCATGAATCCATAAATCCCAAAAAGGGAAGGGGGTCCGGAAATGAGCTTTCCCGACTTCTGAGGTGTCTTTTAACTACTTTAAGTTCTTCAAAAGTCAAGGTTTTCCCTCTTGAAAATTATTATAATGAATCAATGAACCCAAAGAGAAAATGGAGGTTCGGGTTCTTCCCGGGAAAATGTTAATTTATAAATGGTGGCAAATGAGCTTTCCCGACTTCTGAAGTACCGTATCTTATAGCGATTTTAATTTAAGTTCTTCAAAACGGTCAGGTAATTTTTTCCCAATCCCAAAAAGAAAGGGGGTCGGGGTTCTCCCCCGGGAAAATGTTTATTCCTAGAAGCTGGAAATGAGCTTTCCCGACTTATGAGGTGTCTTTTACTTACTTTTAATTTCTCCAAAAATCAAGGTTTCCCCCTCTTGAAAATGATTCAATAGAATCAATGAACCCCAAAGAAAAAGGGGGTCCGAGTTCCCCCGGGAAAATTTCGATTTCTAGAATTCGGGAAATGACCTTCACTGACTTCTGAAATGTCTTTTAAATGACTTTTTAAGTTCTTCAAAATTCAAGGTTTTCCCCTCTTGAAAATGGTAAGGTAAATTTTTCTCATTTTTTATTTTATGTGTGTAGACATAGGCCTACATAAATAAATGAGTAGTTGCATGCGTATTCTTATTTTCCATGAATCGATAAATCCCAAAAAGAAAGGGTGATCCGGAGGTTCTCCCCCGGGAAAATTTTAATTCGTAGAAAGAGGGAATGAGCTTTCCCGACATTTGAAGTGTGTTTTAATGACTTTTATATTCTTCAAAATTCTAATTTTCTGATTGTAACATAAAAAAAAAATTAGCTCACGGGTCCTGAAAAGGTAGGTCTAGAATTTTTTTCGGTCACACAAAAATCTCCAGACATTATTTTTTGCAAAAAAAGTGGGGGGGGGGGGGGCCCCGCCCGGCCCCCCGGTTCGGGGGGCCCCGGTTCCGCCGGCCATGTACCGGAAAGAGATTAGACCATGAGGCTTCATGGTTGAACAGATTCAAATACAATACCACCAGATACACTCCATTACACAATAATTACGGCTAGAAACAAATAATTGCATATAATATAAATCAAGATAGCCGTTAACACTGTTCTGTCACTGTTAAATTATATAATAATTATCAAAGAAAGGTAAATACAGTGTTAGAATAAATGACATGATATTCATTTATTTACAGGACTACATTCGTTGAGAACTATCACGATGTATTATTTTGTCCTTTATTCTAACACTGGTACCTTTCTTTGATGATTATTAAATAATTTAACTGTGTTAACGGCTATCTTGATTTATAATATGATGACATTTCTGAAATGGAATACGAAATTGGGCAACTGATATATATACATTTAAACTTGGAATGTAAATCACATCATAAGTAATCACTGTTTACGTGTCTTCATTTTGATGCACCGCGGGAATGCAGCAATAGTACAGTTACCTAGGTCTAATGGACTCAACAGAAGACTCGTGTATTAGGAAAAGAGGAGTAATTGTACCGCCGTGACAATTTGATCAGCAAATGAGCAATTTCAAAACTAAGCTAATCTACAAAGTCAGTTTAATAGAGACAATAAATTTCTTGTCCGCTTTTTAAAGTTTGTCTACATGAGGAAAGTTTTTAAAATACAGTACTGGCATGTAATATATCACTACTTCTATTAATTTGTATTTATATTTGAAATTTATATTTGAAAATTATTTATTTTTCGCACCAACGGTTCCCTCTCCCAAGAATTCTATCCATCATGAGTTTTGATTAAAACAAAAAATTCCATTTCATCATTTCATACAAAATCCGAGCTATTGGCATCAAGAACCTGCGCAATCCTATATAGTCATGCAGGGAGAGCTACCCCCCAGCCAACTGTTAGATGCCAAAGTAAAGTGAGCAGTTCGAATCCAGAAGTTATCCAGGGCCTTCCAAGAGATTTTGAACAAGCTTCACATCATTTTTAGAAAATAAAGCATAAAAGTTCCCTTTTCAAAACACCATGTACATTCATTTTGTGCTTTGACCTTGAGAAGAGAAAAACTTGTATCCAAAAAAAGAAAACACCATAAATTTCTTGAAATTTTGGGTAGGTCGTAGTGGCGTATCTAGGGGCCCCCCCCCCCCCGTCAGCTCCCCCATTTCAAGATTCCTAGAAGTCAATGGTGGGTCGGGCTTGGGATCGAAGAAGGTTTTTCCTTGGCATTTTGTCAGCTATGGCGAATAATGCATTCCACTATGTTACTGAACACAATCATGAAATTTAACTTATGGAAAGTAAGAACGAAATCCACCCTAATAATGTCTGCACAGTACTTTCCGGGGAGGTATAGCTTTAAATAGACTTGCCGCAAGCCCCTTATAATTTTTTCTCATTCTGGACAGCGCCACCAACGAACAAGTTAAAAACAATCGAAGTATTTTTGAGCCTCCTGGAAACCAGGCTATAATATTTTAACCAGTGTTTCAGTAAAAATAATAATAAATAATAATTGTATTTACAAGTGTCAAAAATGATATAACACCTATAAACTTACTCTGTCTCGATAATAATTTATTTCTATAGGAACACGACATTGTTTATAAAGTATTTCCATTTTGTAAGAGGCAACATATACTATCGTAATAAAGAAAGAATATTGAAAAGAAACAATTTGGTCAGAATAAGCCACGGAAATTATTGTAGCCACTGAAAATTAAACTCTTTAAGCCGGGTAATCACTGCACCCCGACGGTTGTCAGCCGATGCGATTCCAAGAAGAACACAACGCCAAGGCACACGTGCAACAGATAGTTTTTTAAGATGACCTGTTCAGACCTCCACCAAGAATGAGCAAAGAATAGCAAAAGATAGAGCAGTTCGCAATATAGTGGAACGCCCCATGAGGGCGTCCAGGAGAGCAATTTTCCTCCATCCAAGTGGCGGCGCTTTATCTTTGATTGGTTGGATTGGTTGGATAACAGTGTCAAATTTCTTAGAAGAGTTCAACGTTTTAAGTGAAGTGCAAGGCGGTTTTAGAGAAGATATGTGAAGATCATATCTTCACCCTTAAAAGCATCATTAGCACACGACAATCAGAAGACAAAAAAAAAAAACATTTCTTGCATCTTTAGATTTAAAAAAAGCATTTGACACTGTCTGGAGAGAAGGGTTATTCTCAGCTGTTAGTAATAAACAGTTAAAGGGTTAAAGGAAATTTACTCCAAATTATTAAGAATTTGTACGAAAACGTTCAAGGTAAAGTTATTTTTCAAGATATAGAAACTAAATTCTTCAATATTGGAAGGAGTCAAACAGGGCTGTTCACTCTTACCTATTTTGTTTTCAATTTCATCAATGAATTACAAAAAATTATAACAAACAGTAACACTTGGAGTTACATATTTAATGTTAAAATTGGAGCCTTATTTTGGGCTGATGATGTAGTGTTAGTCGGTGAAGACGAAAGAGATCTAAATCTCCTCCTTAAAGCAGCAAGTCACTTTTCAAGTAAATGGAAACTGGATTTTAATTACAATGTAAATCCAATGTTCTTATTACAGGACAACGTGTAAATAAATATAGAAAATGGAAATTTTCTAATTTGATATACAGTATTTAAATTTTACATATTTTACCAGCCTGTTAGTGGCAATGATTCGCTGTTGGTCTGATGAAATGAAATAAAAATAAAAAAATAAAATAAAAATTAGGTAACAATTTTATTACAGAGACTGACTGCTATAAATATCTTGTAATTTATATCTCTAACACTAACACCGACTCACGACACATAGAAGAGGTTATAAGAAAAGGTATTATAATAGGATAATAGCATATATAAAAGCAATTATCTATAATCAGGACAACTTTAACAGAGTTTATTTTGGTTTACCTACCATCAATTATGGTTGCTCTGTTTGGCTTAGTGCTTGTAAATCCTCAACCGACAAAATTGAAAACCTTCAATATGAAATGGCAAGGATAATTCTAAGAGCACTTAGATATGTAGCTAAAGAAGCATTATACGGAGATCTAGGATGGTACACAATTGCCAGTATACAATAATTTTAAAATTAAATATTTCAACTGGTTGGAAAATTTAGACGATGACAGGTGGCCCCGATTCTTGAAAGCAATTATGCATAATGAAGATAAAATGAAATGGGAATGGTTAAATTTCATTAAGCAGATTCTTTCGAAGCATGACTTAAACCATGAATTTTGTTTAAATCAATCAATTTACCTTTCATCTGATTTTAAATGAAACTCATAAATTGTACAAATGATGATAATGAATGGTTTGAAAAGCTTGTAAAATCAACTTTAAATGAATATCTCAGACATAAAAACATACCTTTTTTTGAAACATATCTATAATGATAAAACTGACTTCAAAGGAATCAGTCTTAAGTTTAAAGCAAGGTCTAATTGTTTAGCTTTAGAAGGTAGGAAAAGTACATGGTATGATGGGTGCACAGGTTTTTGCAAATTATGTAACTGTAACTCTGTGGAAAATAGAGCACTTTTTATTAGAATGCCCACAATTTTATAATATTAGGGCTAAGACCTTCCATGAAATTAAAATTACTCTATTTAAAAATAATTTACATGAATATTGGGAAACTTTCTCCAATGGTTCACCAGATGATCTTTTCTCAACAAATCATTTATTTAAAGTTATTTTGGTAGTTA
Source organism: Anneissia japonica (assembly GCF_011630105.1). NCBI lineage: Eukaryota > Metazoa > Echinodermata > Crinoidea > Comatulida > Comatulidae > Anneissia > Anneissia japonica. The sequence goes on from NW_022738837.1 coordinate 212,814, forward strand.
ATCCTATTAAACAATGTATGCACAAATAACTTTGAAAGGCAATTATTCAAAATCATGTCTATGTTGACTCTAACAGTGCTGTACGTTCACTTTCCAATAACTTAATCTTGAAATGTCCAATTTCAATGAATGACCCCTCATTTTAAAGATCACATACTCACATAAAAATACCAATAACTTTAGAATTTTTGCCACAAAATGCCTCAATTATTAATTATTAAAAACTCTGATTCGTTTGTTTTCATTAGTTTCTCCACTCCATGAAATAATTTTCTTCCATTCTAGAGAAGGTGGACGTTCCATCAAATTTAATGCAAACTACGCGAAGAGCTCATTCTTCTGCTATTTATGTTCTTGGAATCAGCAGATAGCGTGGCATCGTGTACTGCTCGCGTCACAGGGAGTGAAGTTGGATTCGTGGTACGACGCAGATGGCGCCTTGCTTTACAGAATATACACACGATTTTGTTACGATAAATCATTTGTTTTATTCTAATGAACAATAACACAGTAAACATTTTAAAAATTGCACCTAATTTGTTTTTAATTGATTTTTGATCCACTCAATATTATCTACTTAATTATTCACAAATCATTTCATTTGCTTTTCAAAGTTATCATATAATATGCAGTGGCAGATTCGAGAGGGGTGGGGTAAGTAAAAAGAATTATTCAAATTTAATAAGTCTGAAACGAATCAGGTGCCATAATCATAAACTGACTTGGTCTAGAATCTCCAAATGTAAAACTCCCTCCATAGGACCCCTTATTTCGAATTCCTGGATCCACCACTGAAGAGGAATTTTGTATGAACAAAATAGCATTTCTCTCAAATCTGAACATCGCTATAAGACAGAGTAATCACCATTACATTAATCTGTTTTACACTCTGAAAGGTTGAATTTTATACTCAACATGGCTGGTTGTTAACCAATCAAATCATCTCTTAGATTTTATACTCAGATTGTGCACAAATTTATTCCATTCAAATTCTTTCAATTCAATTGTTTATTTTTCGGTAAAATATGATGTTACTAAATCTGCAAATAATATTTGCAACATTTATTCAAGTGAATATATCTAGTTTAAATAGAGATACTGTAAATGTGAAAAGACCACAAAAAATAATTCTTATTCACATAAAATTACGTAAATAAAAAACATCCTGAAGATAAACAAATAAACAATGAAATATGAAATAAATGTGACTTGCATGTGGTTCTTTGTTTATTTATTTATTTATTCAACTTCAGAGCAAACTTAAACCAGTTTTTTAAGAGATAATCCCTTCACAAGACAAACATACACACAGTATGCTCTAGCCTCTACCTTCTGTAGCCTCTTGTCTAGCTTAGGGAGTGAAGTTAATTATGGTCATGTTACTAATACAGGAATTGAACCCAGTATCCTGGTATTTGAAGGCAAGCATCTAAAACCGGCAAGCTATTCTACAATTCAGGGTTCATCTTATAATTTTGTCCGAATAATCTAAGGACACCATGATTATTAAGAGATCATGTTTTATGGACTATGCAATTTACTGTGCATTAACAGCTTTAGAAATTTAGAGCACTGCTTCTTACAATGAGGTTATGTGTTATCTCTCCCAATAAATAACAAGACTCGTTGCCAAAAAAAAAAAAAAAAGATTTACTGCTCGTGATATGTCATATGTACGTATAAGATACTGTACTTTATACATTTGGTTATTTGGTTATATATACATAAGAAATTACACTGAAGTACTTATACTTATTTATTCAACCTGCTGTACTTATTTTTACAAATTAGGTTCCTTAACATTCAAAATTCAGCAACAGTTTAGACAGACTGATATTTATGAATTAAATCTCATTATTTTTTTCTCCCAAATATCCCCACTTCCCTCCCCCCTCCCCCACCAAAAACATACAAGCACCAGTTCTATGGTATTCTGGTACATTGCACCTTTCCTGTCGACCATTAATAATTATAAATAACTATAAATAATTATTAATAATTATACATAATTGTGATAGGAACAGTCCAGAACAGGATCAAATAAACTTATAATTTAAGATAAAAATACAAGCAATAAAAAAAAAATTATTATTAACATTAATTTAATACACAATAGAATAATACATTTTAACACTTGTATAATAGTACCTGTTAAAACTGGCACTTTTGATAAACGTTAATGAAAACATCACAATAACTTGTATTTTAAAAGAAACAACCTATCAGGTCATTCATGTATTTATCCTTGGGTTTTTAAAGAAAAAAAATATATTTTTATTATTATTATTATTATTTATAGACAATTATCAAGCACTCTTATCAATTCCCCACAGGAAAATCGAGCATTCCAAGAAAACAATCATTTCATGTGGCCAACTGTGTGATCTAACTACCCTTAATCTCATTGCATGGCGCACTCGTACACCTGCTGCCCCCAAATAAAGATTTCAGAAAAAAAAAAATTTTCTTTATTTTTATTATTCCTGCCACTTCCTTGAAATCTTCAATAATAAGATGTGTATATTTCTTCCTATTTATATAAATCTAAAGCTTTTAACAAACACTGGGATCACATTATTACACTGTCTGTATTCACCAATAAAATTTTATTTTAATTTTTTCCTCTGCGTGGATATTTTTTTTTTTTAACTATTTGCTAAATAAGAAAACAAATTTTATTTTCATTTTCTTTCCACCCTCCTCTGACGATCTTAAATAAGTTCGCGAAACATGGTATTAAAAAAGCCTTGCCTTATGATAATTAATAGAAATAGTTGAGGCTGGCTACTACAAATCAGCGTTGATAATATTAAGCACACGTCCTTATATGCTGTACAGCCCATGTTATCCACCTTGCCCTTTGACCAGTGCTATTAAACTATCTACTACATCACAGTGTATTAACCAACAAATAAATACTCTATTCAACATTTATTTTTTATTGAAGATGCAGGTATAGTATTAAAAAATTTGAACTTTACCATTCATATGCAACATTTTTGCAAATATATGTTAACTTGCCATAGTTTATATTTTACAGCTAGTAAAAGATCTTTTTTATATGGTGCTAGCTCGGGGATGATGTTAATTGAGTCGGTTCTTTTTACTACAGGTACCCATATTATAGCTCAGCAAATTTTCACTGAGGGAGGGACACCTGATGGGGGGGGGGGGGGGGGGGGGGGGGGCGGTGGTTTAATCAAACAATGTCATACATGTCAGAGCAAACACTGACAAATATATCTGACTAAACATTGTCGAAGATATGATAAAACACTGTCTCTGTGTCTGATCAATGACAGGCATGTCTGACTAAACACTGACAAATGTTTGAACAAACATTATCAGACATCAGACCAAGCACTGTCAGACACGTCAGAACAAACAGACAGATATATCTGACCAGACACTGTCAGACATGTCTGACTCAACTTTCTATACCCCATGCTATGTTAGTTTCAGACATAAACTTTTAGTCTAATTCAAGATCACTATCATTGCCATCCTTAGAACTGCATCGGATACTAGACGTTAACATTTCTTGTTCTTCTTTACTTGGCAATAAACTATGTCTGAAAGATATAATTGAATTATAACAAAATTACAATGTTGAAGCAATTTTGGGGTCCGCTTAACTCTTAGACCAATTCTTCACGACTCCAGTATTGTTCTCATCTTACACGAGTGTGATAAAAATCTTACTGCTAATCATTAGAAACCATAATTATCAATAATTAAATAACTTTTTTGATGTACTTTTGTGGCATATCATCTTCTATCTATAAACTTATATTGGTGGAATATTGGTATATGAATAAATCTTGATGTAAGTTGGGTGGGGGGGGGGGTGGTGTGGATTTGTGAATGCAAATAGATTGGGAACCACTCGTTTATAATTGTTTATCTATATAAATCTCACCTCATTCAATTATCTTTTTAATTAGCTGCTTGTATTTCTATTGTTTAGTGTTTTATTACATGACTTTGTGAACCACATACCAGCAATTGTAACTTTCTAGATACAATAGCAGAGGGGTATTAGACAAGTATTGTTATTCGCAATGTTGACAAGGAAGTCATAATTTAACACCATGACCAGTCTATCTTGTCCACACTACACAATTCCTCCTAGAAAACAACTGTTAAGACCACATTTAAACAGATCTCATGAAAGTGACTTTTTCTAAATTGGGAGCCTTGTGTAATCCTAAGCACAGTATGTACTGTACAAAACTGGTTTTATTTTAACCCAATAAATCTTTTGAGATGTGTAGGGGTTACTCTAGTGTACTGGTCTATACTAAGCTTCCTGTTATATTACCTGGCACCCACTTACCAGGAAGCTTTGAGATGAAATGTCCTTTAGGGGAGAAGGAAGATATTGTTCAAACTAGTTCACACCTTGAGTGCTTTGAGACTTTTAAGCACTATATCAATATTATTTTACTTTAACATAAATAGTACCCCAGAGCCTTGCTTTAAGTTATGTTGGTACATTCAGATAGTGGAAAAAATGTGTAATAAAAACAGGTTTACTTCAGTGTACTGACCTTGTATTGTATTGACCTCTTTAAATTTAATTTTTTTATTAAACTTAGTTATCTAGCAGTTAACTTCTCCTTATTACCTTTAATGATTTTATTAATTGGCACTTGGATACAAAATGTCTGGGATTTTATTATTAAATTTACTTTCTGTTTTAATTGTGTGAATGTTTATTACTTATCAGTGTTATAATCTCACATTGTTGCAAAAAATAATGTCTATTTATATAGATAGATGGGTGGATATTTATAGCGCTTATAAACAAGGTCTCTATGCGGTCGATAAAAGGTCAGAAGACAACAAAACTATGCTTAACTAAACTTGTAGAAATTTAGTATTTTAATTGCTTATACATATTCTATTATGAGACAAAATATCTTTGATTAAATATGAGCATGATGATGTCATATCACACCCATATATAGGCATGATGATATCATATCACACCTATAAAATACAGTATGATATCATATCACACCCATATATAGGCATGATGTTATATTATATCCATATGAGAATGATGGAAATCAAAAACTTTAGAGTATGGACAGATCTTACTGTCTGTGGAAAAACCATTAAAAACACAAATTTAATTAAATTTTAATTTCTCAACTTCTAATAAAATGAAGACGAAAACAATTGATCTCTGTTTAAATATAACTTATTTGATCTTTTTAACTGTTTATTGTTCAATACTTTTTTCTACGGATTCTCAAAAAGTACTTTGTGTGATGTTTGTAACTTGTAGTTATTGTCAGTTGGTGTTTACTACACCCCACCCCTCATCTCCCCAACCTGGTTCCCACGCATTGCCATTGGTAGAATGTGAAATTGCTACTTACTGAAATTGCTACTTACTGAAGGAATGCTTCCAAATTAACAGAGTAAAAATTTTCACCTAGTTCATCAGAATCCCAGACAAAATTATGGATAGCATTACCCACATCCCCCATCCACCGCACCTCCCCAGTCCCCTACACACTGCCAGTGGTAGAACATGAATTCGTTACTTACTGTTGAAGAAATGCTTCCAAATCAACTGAGTAAAAATCTTCACCTAGTTCATCAGAAACCCTGACAAAATTACCAATAACATTACCCCCTCTATAGATGAGAAGAGCTGGTAATGCACTAGTTGACTGCAATAAAAAAAAATATCATTCAGTATTACTTAAAGTTGTAAACTTTGATTCTCACCCACAGAACAAATTTTAACCTAGTTTGTCAGTATACTATGCACCTATCAGTAGCCTCGCCCAGGCGAGTTGAATGGCCGAGCGGTTAAGGGAGGCGCCGCTACCTATAGCCATAACATTCGGCGCTGGTTCGAACGGCACGCTCGCCTATGGTTCCGGAGGTGGAACAAGTCTTCTCGGATAAGGACTTTAAACCGTAGGCCCAGTGTACACATTTGGCTCGTGTGCACTTTAAAGATCCCAGTGCATCTTTCGAGAAGAGTAGGGGGTTACCCCGATGTACTGGTCCATTCATTCAGCCTCTCCTGCGTCCTAGCTGGTGCCAAACGTAGTGCACCCTTGCACTCCTTTGGACCCCACCAGTGATGGAAATAGAGGGGGATTCTGACGCATGGGCAACCCAGGATCTCCAAATTCACTGCCCAGGCACGCCATCGTTCATGGCGTATAGCATCGTCTTTCGAGACAGCTGGCCTATATAAATAGCCTATGTTTTAGTGCTTATATGATTAGATAGAGATATAGAAAGTGAGAGAATTGGTGAACTAATGTATGCTTATTCAGGTTATTAAATTAAAGGTTATTGAATAAATAACTGAAAACAATACTTTTGACTTGAGGAACCAGATACTTAAGGAAATGTAACATTTACCTTAAATCAAGAAAAGGAAAAGAAACGCATGCCTGTGAGTTTTCTTGGCAATCTGCCAACTTTTTCAGACTGCAAAGCAAGGTGCTAAACTGGACTGTCTTTATCTCAGCAACACTGGATTGCCTCGCCAGCCCTTTGAGATGTTTTCAACAAATAGTTCCGGGTGGTCTAAACCTTGATACCCAGCTAGAAGTCTGAAGAAGTTGGCAGCTTTACCAACAAAACACACCTCCCACTCTTTTCTTAGATCAACATAAAAGTAAAAATAGGCTCTGAATAGCTTCATGAGTATACTGCAAAAAATAGGTCAAAATCACTCTTATCAGACAAGGTGATGTCAGTCATTGGTCATCCGTCAACACAATGTACTTGGCTTGTGTGTTTCAAAATGAAACGCACTGAAATGAACATTAAACCTCCATTTTACACAAAAATGCACTTTCAATATTACACAAAAATTTTATTACCAGAGCACAGAATATAACTGCGCAGTATACCAAAAAAAAATTTAAAAAAATCTAGACAATAATACTTACAAAAGATTTGCTAACTTGAACCTTGTCCGCCCTTACTGTACAGAACTTAACTTTAGGATATTCTTTCGCTAAGCAATGAAAACACCCGTTCAGAGCATTACATGCTGCAATATTCTGAAAGAAAATTAAAAAAAAAAGAAATGCATATATTAATAATTAATTATTATTAATCACAACCAGGGTATGTAGTTATGGTGGGTGAAGGTGGGGGCAGGGCCACCTAACCTTGAATTTTGCCACCCAGTGTAAAGCTAATTTCATGGTTCTCCATTCACCTAATATAAACCCTCCTGCCCATGTTATCACCTACCCACCTTTAAAATGTCTACTACCTATGCCTTAGTTTTTTGTACAGCTACAATCCTGAAACATCATCATAATCATCGGCTGTTTTGATATGGGTACATTAGGATACTACCTATTTTAAGTAGTACAGCATCAAAAATATTATTGCTGCGAAGCAGCCAATTCATATTCTTGACAGCAATTTGACCTCTGAAAGGTCAATGTTTGTCAAAAAACAATCGCCTAAGACAACTGAAAAGCGGAGTTTCCTTCTTTCGTTCTGCCGGGTAAAATCAATTACTTTAGGCGACGTTTGTAGACTAACCTACTCGTAGCAACGTCCGCATGTCGCAACGCTGGAGTACTATTCAGCGTTTTTACTATATTTCTAGGTTTCCTATTTCTACGTTTAATCGGCTCATGTCTCAGCCACAATATTTTGAGGCCAATTTTATTTACGAACCCAGTTAAACTTATTTACTAGCCTATTTCAATGTGCTAATTATTACATTTAGGCAACGTTTGTTGTAGACTGGCATAGTGTTTTCAGAAATAAATACCATTTTATACACATGCGCAGATCGATTCGCCAGCAGCGAGTCATCGCCAGCAGCAGCGAGTCGCCAGCAGAGAGATGTCACTGCAGCAAAACATTATTGTACACGGTACCAACGCTGTTCTAATATAGACAATGGGTCGTGCTCATATTATTTGTTATATTTTTATTATTCATTATTTTCACTTGACTCGCATAAATAATTTTGTTCGAAAAACATTTTATGCAGTTGTACATCACAGCACTTCACTTGCAATTTGCAATTTCTAGTTTTATCAAATAATTTAATAGCATTATAGAACACTTCTTAAATATATTATGTTAATAAATGTGTTTATCTTATTCTGATTCCATGCCAATATCTTACAAAAACAAACATAGTAAGTTCTTAAAAACAATAAAAGAATGAAAGTATAATCTTCTTATTAAAACCATCAGGAAATAATCTATTCTTCAATTTGATGTAGAGCTGTACATTTCCAAAACAGAGAGAAAAACTATGTTAACTCGCATTAAATAAAATCATCAATATAAATTATTCATTAATATTAATAAGTGACATTTACGAAGCGCCCTACACCGGTATTAGCCGAATCCAAAGCGCATACAATCAATCATATTAAAACAATACAGTTAACATGTTAACAGTTTACATGCCATAACAACAGTAGAAATTCATCCTGAAATAAATTTTCATTAAACTATACCGATTAGTTCAGACCTTTTTATATTTTGTTTCGCAAACCCGCCACCCGCCAATATTGATTATTTCAAATAAAAATTAAATTTTATATTTGGACAATTATTACATACACTGCCACAAAAAATTGAAATTTCAGAAAAAAATAACATTTTTTCCTTATTTTTTATTATGCCCACCACTGCCTTGAAATCTCCAAAAATAAGATATATATTTCTTCCTCATTATATAAATTTAAAGCATTTTACCATCCCATTACTACACTGTTTACATTCACCAATAACATTTTACTTTTATATTCTCCTCTATCTTGAGATTTTTAGGCAAAACCATTTAACTTTTCTTCCGTTGAATTAAATTAGCATACTTTGCAATAACAAATTTTATTTTCATTTTTTTTCCCACCCTCCTCTGACCTCTGTCATAATATAAGTTCGCAAACAAGGTATAAAAAAGTATCTCGCCTTAATAATAAGTATATGGTGATGTAGAAAGCATTGAATTATAGATACATGTATAACAGGGGATTTCCATTAATGGATATATCAATGTAATACATAAACGTACGAGTGCAAGCCTTCTTATTCTCTTAAGTAACACAGTATGAAATCATGGACAAAACAGAAAGTAATTATATGTTGGATGTCCTAAAATGTACAGTTTCAATTTCGTGCACAAAGACCTTATATTATGTGGTATCCTAGGGCCCTAGCCATTTTTCATGCTAATAAAATATGATACCAATGGCTTAATATCCCATTCGTAGGATGAAGTAATTAGAGTATGCTAATTTTATTCAACGGAAGATAAGTGGCAGATTTTATAGCTAACTCTATTTATGTGCGGCAGCCATATTCATTGGCCTATTATAACCTGAATTTAGATTGCTAATATTGCTATTATCATTAATGCTATTATAATAATTAATATAGTAAGTAGTATATTACTAATATAATAGTTACTATATTATTAATATCATTATCACTACTATTTTTAATATCATCACCATTATAGAGTACTAATTATTAATTAATATAGTAAGTAGTATATTACTAATATAATAGTTACTATATTATTAATATCATTATCACTACTATTTTTAATATCATCACCATTATAGAGTACTAATTATTACTTAACAATAATTAAAAATAATTTTACTCATTTATATAATTATATTCATAGTAAAAATAAGTAATAAATAGTAATTAATAACAAATTAATAATTACTATGAATAATGATAATGAGGTCAGTACTTTTATTTTATTAATATTATCCTTATTTATTTCTTATTTTATTTCTTTTGGCAAGTTATACAATACGAAATGAAAATACAATGACATAAAAAATCAGACACAGTTATTATTTATTACGCTATTAGTATTATAATTACTGCTATTAAATTTGTATTCCACTAAATATTATCACTATTTAATAATACTATGATTATTGTGAAAGTTGTATTGTCCCATTCAAAATAATAAAAAAAAAAAAATCAAATCACAAAAATAATTTTTGAGAAATTAATTTGCCCATTTTGAAATAACATAAAAATTATCAACTTGAACATAGAAATTACACTGAAAAATGATAGAAACACTTTAAGTCACTGGAAGTGTTTTATTATTTCTATTATTATAATTATCCAGTTTAAAAATCAGGGTACACATTTTTTTAAATTCAATAATTTCTATGATGAAGTTAATAGATTGTATGTTGTTGCAAAATGGGCAAGTTTATTTCACAATTATTGTTTAAGATTTTTTTCAAGGGACTATACATCATATATTATTCTAATTAACTTAGACATAAATTACGTAAAATAACTTAATCTCAATGACTGTACAGCAATGCTGAGTGGATACTATTTGAGTTGTATGAAGGTTAAAAAATGATGCATTTAAATTTCAGTGGTATCAAGATTCATAACAAACACATTGTCCATTTTCATTAAAACAATGTCAATGTGTACATTAATTAAGTGCTAAGGTACTGTATTTTATCAACTCCTTCAAACGCATTACAATGGCCTGTGTTGTGATCTTAATTATAATGAGTTTGAAGAAGTGTTGATAGTATGTAAAATCAATTTCTTCAAAACCATAATGAGGTGTGTTATTATGATCCTAATGGGTTTGAAGAAGAGGCGCTTACAGTATGTTAAATCAACCTCATCAAAACCATTATAATGAGGTATGTTATTATGATCCCAATAATGTGTTTGAAGAAATGTTGTAGTATATTATTCACTTCTTCAAACCCATTATTAAGATTATCATCTAAATCATTGTGATCCTTATAATAGGTTTGAAGAAGAATTGTAGTACCTATAATGACTTCTTCAAACCCATTATTAGGACCATAACAACACAGGTCATTATCATTTCATTATACTCCACATAATGATAAATAACAGGTGACATTTTAGATTAGAGATATTTATCATCATATCCATCCCTACTACAGTACATATTTTTCTATAATCCATGTGACACAGCAGAAAGGCTTCGGGCCTACAATCAAGAAGTTGTCGGTTCAAATTCGACACTGGTCACACTGCTTATGCCGTTGGACAAAACACCTTATCCCTGTTTATCCTATCATCACCCAGGGGTATAAATGGGAACCTGCGTAGGAGGTGAATGATTCGGAATGAAAAATGGGTAGTGCTGACATATAGGGGATGAGGGGCAGGGATGGT
>NW_022738837.1:224038-241831 GCF_011630105.1 Anneissia japonica
ATATATATATATATATATATATATTGGTCATTACCATTTATTAATTCAACCGAACATAAGCACTTTCCGTTAATCAATCAATCGTTCCATTATATGGCGCCATTGCTAAATTCCTTGCTTGTGGCGCTCTATGGTGTATATATTTCATATTCCGTTGACAATTTAGATGCCCATGAAAGCATTCCAGAAAAAATACTCAAGGTAAGCTAGGCCCTCGGGGTTCTATAGTAGTACGGTAATGGCCATTAGATTTCAAGGTCGAACATCAAAAAAGATGCCTAGGCAGCTCACCCGCAACAATATGTTTATAATAATACCTAAAATGACAAAATCCATATATCGTATACAACAAGAACAATTAAATATTAGTAAGTACTGCAAAACAAGAGATGAGATCGTATGAGAAAGCGTAATAGATAAGGAAGTAAAAGATGTTAAGTAAAGATTAAAAACACATCCAAAAAAATACAATCAACATGGTTTCAAAGTGGCGAACACAAACACACATGACCTTGTAGAAAGTCGCGCACCCTTCAAAAAGATAAAGGCAGCACTTTAATGGAACAAGAAAGAGAACAACAACACTACTGAATATATTGCGTTTTTTTAAATTTTTTTTATTAATGTTTACCCATATTAGAATAATAATAATAAAAGACATTTGTCAATATGGGACCATATAAAAGTAGTCTTTAATTGGAGGTGGTTTTTCATTGGAAGGTTTTTAATTAGAAGGAGACCAGTATTATAATTATTATTCAATTTATTAATGTATACTCTAATATTTCATTTATTTTATTATATTATTTTACACTTTTCATAGCTTTTTATTATATTAGTCAGTATTCAGGCAGAAGGCCGATGTATGCAGTCTATGAAGTAAAACGAGTTTAAAATTAGTAATTATACTTACGTCCAAATAAATATGCACCATAACCGTAACCATAGCGTTCTCATTATCAATGGCGTCTACGTATTCATCACCTTCTAAATTTACAACTTTACCAAAGGTTGGTCTGTGAGATAAAAATATATTTTAAAAAGTTCAATATTTTTTACTGCATTAAATATTCATATTTGAGGTCTTAATCTTGATATAAATGTCAATGTTTTTAAAATGTATGCTGATTTTATTCTGTTTATGACAAGAAAATTGATTAAAAAGAAAGCGTGTTGAGTTTGCGGCCATATGTCAGATATACTAGGTTGGTTGATGACGGTGTTGCTTCTGCAGATGCTGTAGATTTTAAAGACTTTAAAGCAAAATAAGAATTAAATTTTTTTTTAAATAAATGCGAGGTCTCACCACAAAATGAGTCGCATGGTTAGAAAATCAAAAACTGAGTTCATATTATATTAGGGCAGATCACATTTAAACTTTAATTTGGATTTTTTGAATGGCTTCCCTAGAATAACAAAATCCAGAGATTTGAATTGAAGGTGTACCTGTATGAGAAACACGACCTCAAAGATAAACTAACCTGTAAAAATAATAGGACTCACAAATAAATGAATGAATGAATGAATGAATTGGAAAGGGTCTGACAGACCAACCAAAAAACAAATAAATAAAATAAGATAAAAATTATATTTTCATATATGATAATAAAAAAATTATTATCAGATAATTCCATTACTGACAACCCAATTCTATTGCAAGTACAGCCTCCATAAAGCCGGTGCACAGCGTTGAGCATATGATTTATACAACAACAGAGAAGGTAGGGTTTTTTAAGTTGCCTTGCTTTTTGTGAGCGACCAAATAAAACAAAATCAGTCAAGCATGTAAAAGCTTGCGATGCGTAGAATGTCAATGCCAGATATGAAACCTATGATGTCTCGAGATGAACATCCTTCAGTTAAATTGACCTTAGTTTAAAAAATTCAAGAATATCTCGGTCAAGACAGAATTATTCGCTGTCAAATATAATAATTTAATAAGTTGCAATGCTACATGTAATGTTGAATGCTACATTAACCTTATCATAGGAATTGTATTTTGTGTTATTGCAGCACTTAAGGGATTTCAAAAGCCATTTTCTAATTATTGATTTTCATATTTCATCAGTTTAAATGAAATCATTAAGAACCACCTTTAGGGATTTGCAATATATTACAATAATAAGGCAATATGTATTGTCCCATGCAAAATACCAAAAGTCAAAAAAATCATATTTGAAATTAACTTGCCCGTCTTGAAGTAACATAATAATTATCAACTTGAACATAGAAATTAGTGTAGTTAAAAAATGTTTACCTATAATTTTACAGCGAAAAATGATAGAAACACTTCCAGTCACTAGAAGGGTTTATTATACAGTAATTATTCAGCTTCAAAATCAGGGTACACATTTTTTAAGTCCAATAATTTCTATATTCTCAAGTGAACAATTTGTATGTTACTGCAAAATGAGCAAGTTAATTTAAAAATTATTTTTTTAATGATTTTTTTGTCATTTTAAAGGGACAATACATTAATGAATCCTGTATTTAGGTTAGAAATTTCTGTCAGTAATACCTGAATTTTGTGTTAAATTATTTAGCAACATTTTGACAATAAGAAGATACAAAAAGTGGGCATTTGAAATCTTAATATTGATTCTTGTTTCTAGTCATTGATCGAGTTCCTAGTTCACATATCAGCACACTGACCATCTTATATTAGATGGATACGGTGCTATATGAAACTACACTTTTAATTATTATTATTGTTATTATTATTATTATTAGTTTTTTGCAACAATAATTGTCTCGATAGCATCTAATTATTTTATTATTATACTGTATATAATAACCTGCACAACAATAGCAATTATATACGTGTGCCCCTCCTTCCGCAGTGTCATTTCATATTATATGAATTGACCTGTTGCAATAAAATTGTCAATTCCCCATTATTTATTTAATTAGTTAAAATCTTATTAAATTATAATCAAGAAAATAATCAATCAATTAATCAATTTATGTGTTCAATATAAGAGTTGATTATATTCATATAAATTTGATTTTGTTTTAATAGAAACAAGATTGAACATTAAATCATTGGTTGATTGATGTGCCATTAGGAAATTTCACCTATTGTACGCTTATGAAGGCCGTTTGAGGTTAACACTGAGCGACCCAGCATGAACAACTGCACAGCTTACATTATAAATAATTAACCATAATTTCAATCTTAAGCTACATGAAGAAATTGGTAGGAATGATGGGATAGTGAAAATGTCAAGGGAAATGTCAGAGACAAATGCCTCATCTCAAAATCTTGTCAAAATATTTGTTGTAAAGTGTTTAGGAAATGATCATTCATAGGAACAAAGAATGAAAGGACATAAAACAACAAATTGAACGTTAGTCATCAAAATGTTAGAGGTCACATGGCGTAATATCTTTGGGCCACATTGAATGGGGTTGTGTTAGAACCTAAACCATTTCCAGGGTAGTGATGATAGGGAAGGGTGAGGGGATAATTTAATTCTGGCATTTACTGTAAACTGACTTTCTGCAACAGGAGTTTGAAGATTGGTGCAATACTGTATACAATGATTGGTGCAACAATTATCATAAATAATGAGTTAAAATACTTTTAAAAAATTTAATAAAAGTGGACAATTTTTAATCTGGTAGTTTAAAAAAAAGGTAGTCACATAAATTCCTAGGTCATTTTTAATATCGTGTTTGTCATATAATAAATTATATAAAATTAAATTAAATATTAAATTATATTAAAAATAAATAAATACTTTTCCTTAATTATGTAACTTCATTGCCTCATACAGAACATCTTTTGGTTTATGGGTTTGTGTTAAAATATAATTATAATTTCTTAATTTGTTTAAAGCTTTCTTACTTCATGCAAAATTTTCTATGATCTGATGAAGGTTATATGTCTGAAAGCTTTTATCACAGGGAGAATTTAATAGCTGTTTTTCCCAAGGTCATAAGATCAATAAAAGGTTACGAAGATTAAAGTAAAGCATAAGACCTTATTAATGAGGAATTGCATAGGATTCTATTCCATCTACATGAAGTCTAACATATTCATATCTACAGTAGGATTACTTAATGTCTCTGACTACAAGTTAAATTTTAATACGCCGATTTAGTCAATTCTCATGACCAGAAAATCTTGCCAGGTGGGTGTATAAAATCAGTTAAAAAAATAAACTCTACAAATATGCTACAAGAATGGAGATATAGCTTGGAGATTTATGATGCTTGCCTTTTAGTACCAAGGCCCTGGTTCATTTCCTGTCATGGTAACAGGTTTTTTTTTTTGTTTTTTTTTACGCTAAAAAACAACTCCACTCCTTAAGACTCATATTGAGACTAAGTACAAGTAGACCATCTTGTGAAGGAACTGCTGTTCAAAACACTTTACATTACGTTACGTTGCATGGCATGCGTGGCGTGCATTTTATTATATATTTTTTATATTTTTTTAGCTCTACTGCCTCTGTTATACTGCCCTCATGAGGCTGATTGATTAATAGTTGATTGATTAATAGATCCTTTTTAGCTCTACTGCCTCTATTATACTGCCCTCATGAGGAGCTCTACAAACAGTCGGCTGATTATTATTTAATTGATTAATAGATCTCTTTTAGATCTACTGCCTCTACTATACTGCCTTCATGAGGCTAATAAACTCCTACTTCCATAAACAATACAAAGCGTTTGTTCTATTAGACTAAAACAATTTTTCAACATGACAAGAACTAGGGCTGTAGAAGTCAATTTTTTTTTTTGCTGGACCAAGGTCTAGTTTTGCTGAAATTACTGCTAGCCCTTATATATCAGCTATTGAATATTGGTTTGGTTTTAATGTATTTTTTGCTAGCCCAGCCCTAAAATACTCAAGTCCCGAAAACAACTTTTTACAGCCCTGAAGAACTATGGTGAATGTTGTCAGAAATAACTGAATCAAAAGACATGCAAGATTCACTGATCTCTACTATAATAGCTGGATTGCTCATCGGCCAATCATTGTACAGAAACAAATGAAGCCACCGGCGCTATGTTAAGGAGGCCAAGTGACGTACTAGTTTAGACAAGTTTCTTTTGCCATTTGCTAAAAATCATTATTTAAAAATAGCAATTCTTGCAATATTTTCAATAATAAATATAAATTTAACATAAGGATTTTTTTCAAATCATCTAACTACTCGACAAGCATGTTTAATGTAGTTTACAAAAGTGCGAGTGAAGTCACATGGTTATAGTGACATCGATTAATAACAACGCAACTTCGCTTGTGCTTTTTAAAACTGCACAAACAGGCGCGTCAGTGATTAGAGGATGTGGAAATGAAAACATTTCATAAAATTTAAATTTTTTATTGATATGTATTGCAAGAAACTCTATTTTTAACATTAAGAAATGTCACTTTATTATTTGGAAATGGCACGGGTGACGTCACTAAAAACAGCCAATGAGCAATCCAGCTATTATAGTAGAGATCAGTGTTAAGACAACAAATGACATATAAAAATGGCAAAATTTATCTCCTAACAATAATATCTTTGGCCTTGGGTCTATAAAAAAAATAATAACATTTAAAAAAATATATATTTATTTTAATAGTATCGTTTTTTTAATAATTTATTGAAATGCAATAAAACATAATGCAAGCAATCTTTTGTTCATAAAGTCTCAACTCATGTTTACAATTCAATATATCAGAGATAGTTTGTGTATAGCAATGAAAGTTTTTTTTCATGTATATATTTTTAAGTGCATAATCTTTGTTTAATATTTATTTCATACTGTTATATTTGTGTAGATAAGCATCAAGCAAACCATATTTTTCATGTTCGCCTTGGATCGTGGTCATGACAATATCTTAGTGTATCTTATTTTTTTTATAGAACTGCTTACGAATGTTGTGATGCTATCCTCATTTCCCTTAACCTCTCCTCTCGGTACTTCCTTAAGAATTCATCATCCAAAACAACGCCATGTTCTGCCTCTTTCTTCTTCGACTCTTCCTCGTCAAGCTAAAAAAAAACAATACAAAAAAATTATTGTATAAACATACATAAAGGACAACTCAGCCAGAGTCGTACGATTCAGCCTGAAGATTCAAGATTCATTTTATTCGGCATATAAAAGCAATATGAAATTATTTTCTGGGTATAGGTTTAGTTACATTGGTAAAACAAATAAATATAGAAATATAGAAATACAAGAAAAACGTCAAAAGTGCTTGACTTATATTAAACTAGGTATTTACAGTGTGTCTAGAAAACCTATTATTAAATAGCCGTATTGCACTTAGCAGAAAAGGACCTTTATGTCTGTTTTTATCTTTTGAGTTGTCATCCAACCAGACCTAGTATGCGATGTGCTTATATAATGGATGAGTAGGTCTCTTCTAATTGATTCTAGTTTTTTCAATATAGCCTCTTCACAAATTGTATTTATGTCCTTAACTTCCAATCTAATTATCATGAAGAAGCGATTTATTGTTGAGGACAGTCTCCAGTGCGTGACTGTTCCAATGCCGACTTACCGCGTCTGTGTAGTTAAATGCAGACGCGAAATGATTTGTTGTTGGGTTGGATCTACATTTAAATACGCAGATCCAACGCAATAACAAACTGCGTTGGGCTGTATTGTATGATGCCGTGAAAGCAGAAAAGACCGATCTCAAAATATTGTACATAAGAGCCAACAATAACAGACCACCGAACAACTACAACAATGTGTGCGACTGGAAATCATCCTATATTTTGCAAAAGAAAACAACAAAGGAAAGGAACAACCAGAGAATTCTTGTGGATCAAAAAAAAAAACAAAAAAAAAAAAACACCATCACAGAGATCACCAATTGTCCCGAATCTATAGTTACTACTGCCTGCTATCTTAAACCTGTATCATGTTGTGTCGTAATCATGTTTAGTGTAAATGAGGCTTTACTTATTTTATTAGAAATAAATGGAATTGGCATGGTAGTATGCATGCAGGCTTCCAAATGATAAATCAGTAGTCCAAGTGTTCTATGAGTCTGGTTACTTGTTTCAGTTCTTTAGCAATCTGTGTGCAAAAAATTGTATCATGAAGGATACACAATACACAGTACACAGTAATTGGCCTGTAGCCAGAGAGGTTTTTAGGGTTTCCGGTAAATCCCAGTTCAGCAAAAGCTATAGCATTTTAAACTAGACCATACTCTTTCATCACATTAAAACTTGCCAAGATATCATTACTTTCATTTAAAACTCGAGGCCCTGGAGCCGTCTGAACCCTATGCCTACAACCTCTTCTTTGGTAAATGTTGGTTAGAGGCTTGCGGAAGTGCGTATAAAAAGGATTGCACTTTGGCTATGAATATATAGGAAACAGAAAACTTTGCAATTATTTTGTGCCAAAAGGGTGAAATTGAAGATATTCCAAAACATTTGATTTAAATATTGCACTCTATATTATCAGGAAGGCAGGAACTATCCACAAGAACACTTGAGTTTTTTGATAACTGAAACATGAACCATTTTCAATAGTTCCAATATTAAAGGTGAAGTTTACATTGTCCTTGGGAGAGAAGATGATACTTCATTTAGAAGATGATTCTATATCAGCATTCAGTAAACAGATTTTTTTCAGAAAAAAAAAGTCTCCTTTAAAAGAAAAAAAGTAATTCTTTCTGTTAAACTTTCTTCCATGGTTAAAGCAAGCTGTTAGATGGTTAATACTGTAATAGCCTATTCTCTGTAAGTGTGACCAATATTTTATTTGAAATTATACATTACCTAAAAAATAATCATTAGTCAATAACAGCATTCCATTGGTCAATTCCACCATGTAAGGGATGCAGTACAGCAGTTTCTACTAGTTTTAACTGTACTTTCCTGCCCATTGGCAAGGTGTACGCGGGGAAAAAAAGTATCACTCAAAACCGATTACCGCACCCCTGCCTACGTAAACCGTATGCAAACTGGGTAATTTAACCCTTACAGAACGAAATGACATACGGTTTGCAGTTTAATAATTATGAGGTATAAGTAACAAACACAACATGGATTTATTTTAGTATTCTTCTGTATTTCCTTCATTTTTGGACATCTTTGATTAATAGATCTCTTTTAGAT
The DNA here is from genome assembly GCF_011630105.1 of Anneissia japonica. Classification (NCBI taxonomy): domain Eukaryota; kingdom Metazoa; phylum Echinodermata; class Crinoidea; order Comatulida; family Comatulidae; genus Anneissia; species Anneissia japonica. The sequence goes on from NW_022738837.1 coordinate 232,123, forward strand.
CTACTGCCTCTATTATACTGCCCTCATGAGGAGCTCTACAAACAGTCAGCTGATTATTATTTAATTGATTAATCCCAAATTTGAATTCACTACTTTTAACCTCAATTCATGTTGTATTTGTATACTATCAGGTCACCTTTGGATTTTCATTTCGGTCACAGAAGGAGTGTTTACGTCGTGGCCCATGTCAGGTATCCATGTGCAAATCCTTTTTAATACCACACTACAGTATGTACCTATTAGCAAGATCATATTCATTAGCTATTGTACGTAGTGACTCGAGAAGAAGACCTTTAAAGGCAGCTGTTGCAACAGTTGCATCTGACTTCCAACTGTAATGTCAGGGGACTAAAGCCCTCTGGTGCTACAGAAGTCACTTGTCTTCTAGATTGGGAAAGCCTAAAATGTTACGTCAATATGCCACAACATTGAATTATTCTTGAATACGGTATATTAATTTCTATTTCATCACTAAATTTGTCTGGCCTACAATACTATATACAGTATATTATAGGCTGACTCGGGGCCTAGCTTCCTGGAAATTAGCTTCAGATACCAACTAATAGAATGGCTACCATATTATGGTGAGGATATACAAAATTAAAGGAGCATACTACAGTATACTGTACATATTGCCTTTTAAACTGTTAGGCCTTGAAAGATTAGCAATAGGCCTGACAAAGGCACATTGTTAATCATAAATGGTACAATTTTACACAGAGAACTAAACTGTAGCTGTACAAATACAAGATAATGTAAATACATCTACACATATAAACATCCATTTTGTTTTTTATAAGAAAATAATTTTAAGAATACAAAGACTGAAAGTGCTTAAAAAAAGAACAAAATATTGAACAAATTGAGTTACTTTTTTAATACAAACAAATCAAGCTACTCACATCCAGTAAAAATATTATGTTTAAAAAGGTTATACCAACATACTAACTGTATCTACGGTACTCAATTAATGTCATGTGATGTATTTCAGAAGAAGCTCCATCAGGGAATGACACAAACACTTGGCCTGAATCTTATATAATGGTGAAAGAATAATTTAAATCCAACACTTTGTTGTAAAGTTACAGAAGTTTAAACATCCTGTTTTGAGAAATTAGCCTTCAATTAAAAGATTTTGGGTTAAGGCTGAGACCACCACCAAATCGTTGAAAAATATTGTTTTAATGTCAAAAACCGGGAAAAAGGAACATAGCATGATGTACACAGTAGATAAAGGTTAGCTTAGTGTAATGAAATAAATTTCAAAAATTCTGACATTTCAACATGTTTTGGCCATCATCTCAGATACACGATTTCCGAGGAGTGACAGGTTTGGCTTGTCTTCGCCAAAATATACATTTTTATTTATTCATTTTACTAAATTGCCTTTTTAATTTCTAATCTATTTTATAATTTAGGGCTAAATTAACTTTATTTTATGTGAAAAACAATAAATTTAATTTTAGAAATTAAAATATTTTCAAAAATATTTTTTTTTTAAATACTATATTAAGAAGCATACTGTATGGAAAGTTGATTTAAAGTTGGTTATAAAGTTAACTAATTGAATTTATGAAAAATACCAACATATGCGATACTATGAAAAATAGATCATCTAATATATTTTTTATAAAATTTTGTGCTAAAATAACACTTGAAATTCTGAAAAAGACCAATTTGGATACGAATTTCATCAATTATGCAAAGACTATGATAACAACAAGCAGCACAACAATTCCTCAGCAGTAAAAAAGATCTCAATCACTGTAATTATGAATCTTTGAACTCTCACATTGAATTGTACGTCCTTTTTAAAAACGCTAAGTCTGAAATGCAACATGCTTTCTATCATAGTGCCCTAAAATAAGTGACACTTCGAACTTCCGTCTTTTAACAAGATTTATGATTTCTTTGGGGGTTCTTGTATTTCCTGGTGTTGAATAATACAGAACAATCCCACCTTCAAACTCATCCCATCCCATGTTTGTCATTAGACACATTACATTCTAGAACTTCGATATTTTTGCTTTAACACCCACTAAAATGAAAAAGGAAACAACATTTACTGAATACTACCTATTTCAAAAGCAACACACTTCGCATTTTATGACTTTTAGACCATTGTAGCTCCAGATCAGTTGTGGAACTTCGTAGTTGTAGAACATTGTGTCTATCAAATTTTCTATAGCATCGAAATCTATGGATTGATTTCTAAAAAGTGATGACATCACAACTTAATCGCCAACCATATACAGTATGGCCACTTTGATAACTATAAGTTTAATTTACTATACAGTACATATGAATTTTGAGTTTTTAAATAAACTTTGATGACACAAACTGAGAGTTCAACATGTATCAAATGTAGATACTGTAGCTCAGTTGGTAAACTGGCGGTAGCCACTGTGTGTGTGTGCGCTGAACCGTGGAGATTTATTGGTCACCGGTTCTATTCATATCGCTGCTCTCACGGGTTAAAATGCAATAAAAAAAAAGTGCAATGTCACTCATACGAGATGGTCAAGCCATTGGTTCCTTCTAGCGTTATCTGGGACTCAGGGAGAACATTTTACTGAAGAGGTAACCTAGAATAAAGAGCAAATACATAAATAATAAAAAAAAAACAACAATATGGTCCATTGAGTATGACGCAGTATACAGTACTCATCGGAGGTAAATGGTAGGGGATTGTCTCCCGATATACCGTCACATCACCCCCTTTTCCTTATCTTTTACACAAATAAATTAAATCCAATTAAAGGGATTATTGTGGTTTAGAGTGGCAAAATGGTATTCAGACTATCAAATTTACTTAGACAAAAACTGTTGTATGCCCATATATAGTGATGATGTGGCTATATATGGTCATGATGTGATGTCATCATTACCATATTTAGGCATGTAAAATTTATTTTTTCAAATAAAATTTAACATGGGCTGGGTTTTACAAGAATTATTTTATGATTATTAAAATAAATACATTTGGAAATAATAACATTAAGCTACAATATATTTAACAAAAAATAAACTGGAGTATTTCTATAGATTCCAAGCATAAGCAATGTCTGACCATCAAATTTTATTTGACAAAAAAATATGGCATGCCTATATATGGTCATGATGACATCACATCATGACCATACATAGGCAAATCATGACTATATATGGAAGAAAATATGACAGTGCGGACATTATTTCCTAAATGCTTTGTATGCTACTCATTATTAATGAAACTTTTCAATATAAATGTTAATCTGACAACGAATGCAATTAATCATTCACAGACCAATTTATTAGATCAACGCTGTCGTGTACGCAGTCCATGGAGACCGACTCCCAGTGTACGGTAGAGACTTAATCTTCCTTTAATGACTAAGTACTGTAAAGCATTTGTTAATAAATAATAATTAATTTTAATAAAAATAATACCCAAATATTTATATAGCGCCAATTTCAACGAATGATCAAAGGCACAGTATCTATTGCCAATGGATAACTTACAATGGTAAACCAGGACAAAGTGCAACCTTCAATGCCTCAACATCCTACCCACTTAGACGCGTGGGTACATCGAGACAAATGTAGAAAAAGTGCCTTGCCCAAGGACACCAGCGACTTGCACAGCAAGCGTTTTGAACCCCTGACCTCAAGGTTGGGAGTCATCCAAGCCACAACCAATGCGCCAACTGCTTTTATACATACACTGATCAAAGGTATTTCTTGTATAAGATACATTAAATTTTAATTAACAATCATAAATAAAGAATTTTTGTTTTCAATTCAATATTTTTGTGAGGCACAATATTCAAATCTATTTTATCATGTATTTTATTTAATAGTCCAACTATCATTTCAGAAAAATTATTTCTGAATTATTATTTGAAGACGGGCAAAATTTTTGTTACGATTTATCAACGACTTCACAAAACATAGCAGAACCAAATTGTACCACCATCCTTTTAGTTGTCTTTCCATTAAGGGCATTTTTTTATCTCCTACTGTATGTATGTCAATGTAAAAATAACAATTTTACACCAACAAATGGAATCTACAAAATACTGTACGAGGACTTGTAGCGCTACAAAAGCAACATGTGAGAATTCATTATTCAAATTATGTAGTAGAGTACAATGGGAAGGTAGCACACAAACATATTCAGTATACAGTATGTAAGCAGAAAGCTTCACTTCTTCAGTGACTGTCGCTGATATAAAAGGCGTAGTGTAATGTACTTTTTCTATTATACTGTAAATACAGTAGAATATAATATAAAGTGACCATGAAACCTCAAAATGTATACTTAAGTCAATTAAGTGTAAAATAATAAGTGACCAAATAAGGAATGTCTACACAACATTTAGCATGTACTAATCAAGTTATTACTACAAAATAATATGTTTATGTAACTGCTTCGTGTTCAATCAAAATTGCACGTGGGCCATCAAATACACTTGTTATGCACACACTTAATTTATTAACTTACATGAGACCGACATGTTAATGCAAGTTTTTTATGTAAGGCTTTCCTCTCTGCTTCTTGTTGTTCCCGTTTTTCATTCTCTAGTTGCTTATACCTCCTCCAGTCTGCTATCACCCCTTTCGGACCAGTCTGATATGAAAAATCATTTAATAAAAGTTAGTTAAAAGATAACAATAATGTTTTAAAGTGATATAATATAACAAAGAAAACAACCAATAATAAAGATAATTAAAACAATTAACATGATGACAATCATGATGACAAAAATTATTTAATAAAAGTTAGTTAAACGATAACAATGTTTTAAAGTGATATACAGTAATAAACTAAGAAAACAACCAATAATAAAGATAATAATTAACATGATTACAATACTGTAAGATTAATCAGGTCAACATAAAACTATTGTATAAAAACAATTTAATATAAGTCATAGAGCAGCTTTATAGATCTGTCGGCTAAACTGGTGGTAGCCACTGCGTGTGCGCTGAACAGGGGAGATCTCAACTGATGGGGGTGCGAAGGTGAAGGGCATGACAACAAAGTGAGGGAGCCCTAACTGGCAAAATATAAGGTGGTATAAAGTTATTTTAATCTAACTTAGTGTAAATTTTTTGCTTTAAAAATTTCCAGTTGGGGTTGGGAGGGAAGAAAGACTGAGAGAACTTTTTGTACACTTTTCTGACACTTTTTCCCATATGAATTTCCCCACACTGGGACAAGACTATGCAATTTTTTTTTAAATTTGTTTCTTGTATTTTTGCCATGAAAGGGATATCTAATATTCACGATAATTAATAACAACAGGTGTTGTAGTTGTTTTGTTTTGTCTTTAATCGATTGATGTAATACTATTTTATTTTTTTAATCAATACAAGAATCTGAATATGAACCTGTATGTCTGCATACAAAAAATTCTAGCAAGTCTTTAATACTTAATAATACCTGGAGTGAGATAAGTTCAATGTAATAAATAATATTTAGCAAGCCGGGATGGAACATTGCTGATAGGCTTTGCTTTCGTTGATGCTTTCATTGTAAACGCACAGACTGTCTAATGATGATTGTGGGATAAAGCTTAGGTTATGTCATCCTCGTTAGTCGGCTCAACTGCCTGCCAGCAGCACTCATGTCAACCTCCGCCCACGATTGCATCATCAGAACTAAAGCGACAAAGTAGCTACTTTTCCAGAGTGTTTATGTCGCTTTCCACATTAGTGATTAGCCGGCAAATATATGTATTGTTTAAGTACACTTATATAAAACGGTGCTTTGTTATTTCATGTTGTCAAAGACTGCCCAACCCAAAATTTAGATATTTTCATGTATTCTTCTTAAGATAATTTCATGTAATTTAAAACACCACATTTTTTAAAGTTTTGATCATTAAAAAAACAACCTTCACCACAGATTTTAGGCCAATCATTACCATTTCACAAGCTATAATGCACAAGCACAGCCATAAACTTAAAAATTATGCCTAGACTTTAAAGTATAGCAAAAAAACTAACCTGACACAAATTTTCAACTGTTGGTGAGCTTGGCTAATAACATTTTTTCGCCTTAAGTAATATTCAGAAACTCATCATCATCTTCAAAATCTCTACTTAACCTCTATTTATAGAGTATGTTCGCACAACGTTAACGTTAAAAGGTATGCATCACTGCTTGCAGATGTCTTATCATTTCTCTCTCCCTTATCTTTTATAAAATCAATAGCTTGGTTTTTAAAAAAAATGTTTTTTTTTTTGTTTTATTTATTTTTAATTCTTTCTTTAAAAAAAAAAGGTGAAAGGTATTACTTTTTTTTGGAAATAAAAATAATACTGCTGACTTTAGCCTTGAAAATATTTAAGGTTATAGAGTCTGAAATTACTAAACTACTACTATCAATAACAAAAAATAAAACTACCGTACAAAAATGACAAGAAAATCCCAATTTCTAATACAATTTGTTGCAACCTTGTTACGCTAACACCGGGATTTAAAAAAAAAGAGATGATGCAAATCCAACGCTGCTAATAAGTGATTGCAAATGACTCTCAACTGTAATATGAACGAAACTAGGACTCGCAACGCTTTACAATAATAAATGAATATGGCGGATTTCACTATGCAATACACTGTGTAATCTTCACTTAACTATAGGCTTCCACTTAGTGTGGTGTATTTAACATAAATAGCATCATCTGATAGGTAATAACGTTGCTACACTGTTTCGAGAGCTTGAAAAATCAAACTACGGTATTTACAGACTGTATTTTGTCAAATAAATACTGTACATGGTTAAAATAAAAATGTATGCAAACATACAGTAACTAGCAAATTTGGTTATTAAAGACCTTAAAATAACAAACAGAAATAACCTTTCAATCAGCTGTATGCATGTGGTCGTCAGCTGTCAAATACTGCAGTTGACTTTTTCTGTTACAGGAGACTATTACAGGTGACTGTCACATGCTGCAGGTGACTTTTGCATACATATCATAGGTGAATGCCACCTATTGCAGGAGACTGTCACCCATTGCAGGTAACTGTTACATAGCAGGAAATTGTCACAAGTGGGTGACTGTCAAACATGTAGCAGGTGACTGTCAAATGTACAGTTAGTAGAACAGATGACTGATTACCTGTTGATTGTGACGGCCACAATTTAACAGATGACTTTTACCTGATACACAGTAGGTGACAAAGCAGTTTGTATAGGTAGCAGGTTACTGCCACAAGTAGCTGGTACTGTTAACTGTGCAGGCGACTGTCACATGTAACTGTCATATTAACTGTACAGGCAACTGTAAAAGGTAGCGAGTGACTGTCAACTGTACAGGTGACTGTTACACATAGCAGGTTACTATCACACAGATAGCAGGTTACTATCACATAATGTAGGTCAGGTGACTATTGTACAGGTGAGTCATAGGTGACTGTTAAAGGTAGCAGGAGACTTAATGTTAACTGTACAGGTGACTGTCACATGTAGCAGGTGACTGTTAAAGGTAGCAAGAGACTGTTATTGTAAACTGCGTGACTGTCCCAGGTAGTAGGCGACAGTCAACTATACAGGTGACTGTCACCGATAGCAGGTGACTGTTAACTATGCAAGTGGCTGTCGAAGGAAGCAGATGCTGTTTTTGTTGTTAATTGTTTAGTAATAGTAATAGGTGACTGTCACATACATTAAGCAAGTGACACTCAGTCACATGTTGCAGATGACTGGATACCTGTTCCAGTTTAAGAAACTATAGACGGTGTAAAGCTAGCCACTCGGTGCGATGCAGTATAGGTGGTCTTCTGAACGTATCATCATTAAAAACGATGCTTTGTGCACGTCGTCGTCGTGCTGCGCTCTTCATATAATCGTGTCGGCCGATGACATTCGAGAGCAGTGAGTTTATGGCTTTATATAGGCCTACTGTACCGAGGAAATTTTTCATTACAATTTTCAATTATAAAGATCAATATGGATATTTTAAAAGGTTTCTAAGCATAAACACAGACAGTATAATTAAATTATTAAAATCATGAGGGATGGAAAATGTCATAACCATGAAAATTAACAATTTAAATATTGCTGTCTTATTAAGATAACATAGTTTTATTGAAAAATATTTTATGCTACAGTAAGCTGAATTATTTATCAAAATTGGCGGCAAATAAGAGAAGTAAAAAGATAGATTCATAAATATTAATTGTCGATGCATTTCAAATGACTGTTGAAGCAACTCAATTGTCTTAAAACCAATTCTAATCCTGATTGGTTGTTTATCAAGTCCTAAATCCAATCAATACAATAACATCCAATTATGACTGTTTTATGACTGTTGTAACAATAACCACTGCTTTCAAACACTATGTAATCTATTATATTGTAGATATAAAATCAATATCTAATATCCAGTTACCATGTATTATCACATGAACACAAACAAATCTTGTTTAAATTGCTATAAGGTATAATTAGCATTATTGTACTGTACGCAATTCTGCCGATGCACGCAATGGACACAGTCTCCAATCATACTAAATGAAATGCCAATGTATTAAATATGCTGATATATCATTCTTAACAGGTAGACAGTGAAATATGGAGACAGCACTGGTACACTACTGTACAATGGCAAAAACAGCTTGTTGTTTTTCACCTGAGATGCCTGATACATTGACTAGACCCAGAGGTGACAGAACTAGGGGGTGCTGTGTTATGGAGAGTAATGCGTGACCGGAAATGGTCCGCTGTCAGTTGGTTGTTACCATGCGCCAGTGATGTTGGAGTATATACTGTAGTCTAAATGAAATGCCAATGTATTAAATATGCTGATATATCATTCTTAACAGGTAGACAGTGAAATATGGAGACAGCACTGGTACACTACGGTACAATGGCAAAAACAGCTTGTTGTTTTTCACCTGAGATGCCTGATACATTGACTAGACCCAGAGGTGACAGAACTAGGGGGTGCTGTGTTATGGAGAGTAATGTGTGACCGGAAATGGTCCGCTGTCAGTTGGTTGTTACCATGCGCCAGTGATGTTGGAGTATATAGTACAGCAATATGAAACCATTATGTAGGCCTAATGAATGAATAAAGTTCGGAGTTGGGTAGTGAAATGATTATTTCACATTTTAAGTGCTCCCAAAATTCATAAGTGTAAGCTAAATTACGGTGATTAATTTAATTAGCGAAGATATGGAGACAATTATTTCGAATCCCTCTTTCAAAGAGGGGATGCAAATGCTTTGTGAAAATGAGTACACTGCGGTACTCATTTTCACAAAGAATACACACAACTGGTTAGCTAACAATTATGTCAATGTTACATGAACACCTGAGAAGGAAGGTGCAACCATGTTGTTACCTAGCAAACGTCTGTACTGTATGGGGAGGGGCTGCTGATGTACTGTGTAGCGGGGACGATGAGGCATAAGACTAGGCCTAGGCCTAACTAAGACAGTGGAATTATATGTGATAGAAAGTACACTTACGGAAGAAATAAATTAAAATAAGAAAAAAAAAAATAACTATAATTCATTTGCAGAGGTACCTTATTTAATTATTATACAATGCTAACAATGCGGTTCTTGTAGCCCTGGCTTGGGCAAGGCACCCATGTGCAAAGCAGTGGTGTCTGTTTATCCATGAAAAAAGCACGCTGGGAAAGTTTGCCTTACCAGGAAAAGGTGACGTATCTAGCTTATGACGTATGCATGCTAACTAATGTGAGTGTGAC
>NW_022738837.1:242003-269181 GCF_011630105.1 Anneissia japonica
GAGGACTGCATGGTCTAGGAAGTGTACATTTTTTTATGGGGCAAGTTTCCAAGGGCGGGTTTTCTAGGGGCGAGTTGACTGCCAAAGAGTGTTGCCAAAGTGCAAGCCAGCGTGTTATTACAGTAGATCACAAGTGCGAGACATCGCAAGTGTGAGCCAGCGAACCATGACGTCACGACAATAGATAGACGGTAACGAGTTGTGCGAGGTATCGACTGAGAATTCAAAAAACAACTATAGGTCTAACAATGAATTATTGTGATGTTAAATAGACAATGTTAGCTATCAAAGAGCGACGTTGTTTTTCATTGGGACCTTCGTCCCTTCAAGGCTAGGCCTATACCATCCTAGCTAGTCTAGGCCTAGAGTGCTAGCGCGAACATGCGGATGTTGGTACGAGTAGATTAGTCTACAAACGTCGCCTAAAGTAATTGATTTTACCCGGCAGAACGAAAGAAGGAAACTCCGCTTTTCAGTCGTCTTAGGCACTTGTTTTTTGACAAACAATGACCTTTCAGAGGTCAAATTGCTGTCAAGAATATGAATTGGCTGCTTCGCAGCAAATATATTGTTTAGATTCAGATGACATGCTAAAATACATATAGTACTATATTCTAAAATTGGTATAAAGCCCCTTGAACATGATGTATGAACTTTCGGACCTGGATTTTTTTTATGGGGATCAGGAAATGTGTTCTAAACACTATATAATCACACAATGCAATTGATATGTACTATAAGATCAGTAACCTGAAGACAAAAGCCTATTGCTGCCTTGTGTAAATAAAAAATGAGAACTTTGTTGATTATCTTAGCCACAAGCTTTTGTACCTGTACATACAGGTACTGCACTTTTATATTAAAAGAAAATATTAATGAAAGCCGCCATCGTCAAATAACAAGAAAATAATGAAATTAATACCACATATCGCACTATGAGAACCATAGAGCACTCTGCTATTGTAATGCATTCCTAAATTGTGTTCAAAGGTTTCTAAGAAATACTGTCTGATACCTGCTAGTTTTTCTGCTAACGGCTAATGTACTTTTCTTTTTTACTTTACTTTAACAGTTGAATCTCTTTCTGTGTTTCCATCAATGCCATAACCAGGAGTGTAGGACAACATCAGGGTGGACCCACTTTACGTGTAAATTCAAATAATGTGGACCCATTTCCTAAAAGTTTTATGCAAAAATATGAATTAATCTGGACATATTTTCCTAAAAATTGACCCATTTTACACAAAATATCAAAAATATGGACCCATTTCTTTATAATTGACCCATTTTACACAAAGTATGAGAAATCTTGACCCATTTTTAAAATGTGGACCCATTCTTTGTGTAAATATAATGTGTAAAGTCATGTCAGACCAAATAGTAAATAAATTGACTTTCATCAAGCAAGAACGAAATGGACTGAAAGCCTACTGGCGTTTGGATTCACCAGAACAACTTCTTCATCAAGTGGTTTTGATGTGGGCTATATGTTTTGTATGCAAAAGGCACAAGTTCAAATGCTAGTGGAGGCTGACTTTCATTTATTCTTTGTCGGATTCCTCTTAAGTGACAAAGGTATACTGTAATAACTAAAAGATGTTCAAATAATGAAAATAGAGTAAATAATGACGTAGTGTACAGTGGGCCTACTTTCATAGGAATTTGCATTTCAATTTTAACCCCAAAAATTGGCAAAAAAAATGTGATGCTGGAAGAAAATGAAACAGTGAGTACATAGCACTTTTTATTCCTGGTAATTTTTTTTTATTAGGTGGTAATCTACAGTAATTATCAATGTTTAGCCAATTATCTTACAAGGTATTAGCCTGCCTGTCTATAAAGGTACCAGATACTTCTTTTAGTGGTTAAAACATCTTTCTAAAATGTCATGCTGTGACACTAAGCAACTCAACTCCGTTGCTGTTTTCAAGTACAAACTAAAAATAAGCCGAGATAAGCTTCAGGAAATGTTGTAAGACCATGTGCATAATGTCAACCTCAATGATAACCATACAACACAGGAGTCATTTCTTGCGTAACAATTTAACATGTGCTGCAGTGATATATTCTTTTTTATATCTTGTGTCTCAAAATCAAATTCTGGACAAGAGATTTCAGTTTTGCCTTTTTTTTTCATCTGGCATCATATCAAATGATGAATTTCCTATGTAATTTTTTTTTATAATACTTTATATTGACAATAGTGTTCAACTTATCTCCCTGAACAAAGTGACTTAACTATGAAATCCCATTAATGTCCTTTAGAACGATGCAGGCTAAATGCACATTAGACAGCCTTTCAAAAGAGAATTACAGTGTTGGTTTTAAAAAGATTCTACAGGTGCTGAAATCCCATTAATGTCCTTTAGAACGATGCATGCTAAATGCACATTAGACAGCCTAATAATCAAAAGAGAATTACAGTGTTGGTTTTAAAAAGATTCTACAGGTGTATAGGGAAAAATGTTTAGAATTTTAAGTTCAATATTGAAATGCTTTGTTATAACTGCAGTCAATTCAAATACAGAGTGGAAAAATATACCTAACAACAGACACATACCGGTACTATAATTCTTTTCACGGACCATTCAAATTGCAAAGTACAATTTTTTTTTTTTTTTATAAAATAAGAACCAGTAAAATTTTGCTCAGACTCAGTGTTCTTATATTTTGGCCAATTTTAGGCTCAAAATGTTCTTATTTTGTTCTTTATTTCATGCTTTTCAAAGATAGAAAATTATTATTGTACAGTTAGTATACTTTCACAGGGTTTAGTGTATATTTAAATTTTTTATTTTAATGATGCTTTATTCTGTGTTCTGCAATATGAGGCATGTTGTGGCGAAATGGTTAAGTTGTCGCACAGGCCAGTATTGAGTAAATGAGCTATAAAATATGGGAGCTCAAAAAATTGCCTAAAAATCCAAATTTGTTTTTCATTATAAATCAACAGTTTATTATTAATCATGCACCAAAGTATTAGTTCTGGAAGTGGTCAACAAATTGTTTATTTAATGTTATTCTGATAGTTCATTCTATTAAACAATGTATGCACAAATAACTTTGAAAGGCAATTACTCAAAATCCTGTTTATCTTGACTCTAAGAGTACTGTACTTTCACTTTCCAATAACTTAGGTTTGAAATGTCCAATTTGAATGAATGACCTCTCATTTTAAAGATCACATACTCAGGTATCTGAAAATACCAATAACTTGAATTTCAATTTTTGCTACAACTTAGCCATTTTGCCACAACATGCCTCATATATGTCATGTTCTTTTGTATTTTGTATTTTATGGCTTTAAACTACTGAAATAAAGATTTGACGATGATGATTGATAATGATGATGATGACAATGATAAATACACATAAAGTACAAATAGGCCTACTGTACTGTATAGACCTAAACAATTTTCTGGACATTTTTAAATTAGTTTTTATAATTTTTTAAAAAATAAAACATCATTTGACATTTTACCTCAGCCTCAATTAGTTCTATTTTGTTCTTATTTTTTAAGCAATTTCAGCTTTGTTGTTCTTATATAATATGTGTTCTTATAAAAAAAAATATGCATTATCAAATAATTCTGTAAAAAAAAAATTTTTAATCAGTAACACAGATCAGAGTTTCAATCTGAGTCTAATTAAAAATTGATAAATTACAATATATAAATATGTATGAGTAATGTTTCTAAAATTGGATATCCAGATTTATTAATACATTTTCACATTTTTTAAGACACATCCATTTGGTTAAATAATTTATGCATTTGTGTAATAATTTTGGAGCCAATTGTTATAAAACATTTCCACAGGTATGTCTTTCTAAATATAGTGCAAGGATTTATAAATTTAGGGCACGTTTCTAACTGATAAACACAAAATAATCAATTTTTTAAACCGCTTTTTACGAGTGCCCAGACAGCCTGCCCACATGGCCAACTGCATTTTTGCTTTTATGAAAATCAGGTTTCGCGACAGAAATTATGTCACATTTTTTTAATTACAAGCTATTTTCTTTCTCACCAACTATTCTAGCCATGATGACGAGGTGAAGGATACTGTCTGCAGTGAGAAGGCGCTTGCAGCGAGAAGGCGATTGCAAACGAATGAGGCTAACGGTAGGCCCAGAAGAGCAGAGAGGCCTAGGCCCAATATCCCCTGACAAAATAATTACCAAACAAGTAGTTTCATCGCTCCACATGTTTGTTAACGTTTTAGCTTCTAGGCCTAGAACATGAACAAAATTGCACACGATAGATACAAGCCAGCCTAGCAGTGGTTTGACGTACCTGGAGGTCACCTGATGATAATCGCTTTTTTATGTTGCAGCTAAAAAGTACACAGCCAAAATCGTTTATTTGCGATTCAAACACGCTATCCATTACGTGTTTTTAATTGCTTTTATTTAATCGCTTTTTTTCGAACTGGTCCCTTTTCTGCTGCAAGGAAAAAAGTGATTTTTTAATTTTTTTTCCTTCCTAGTAGAAACAGGCCGTTATTTAAAACAAAGGTCAATGGAACTATATAGGTATGCCTTTACATAATATTTATCATGTATTGTGGGAATACAGGAAGTGGGGTCTACCAGCTGTCTAGTCTACTGTGTAGATTGGGGTCATGACACCATTTAATCAGTTCTAAATTTAAACCTAAAACAATAGTATAATATAATAATAACCTAATAAATATAATTTTCCCTGCCTAAAATTTTTTTAATGAGAATAAGGCAAAAGTGACAAATTCAAATATAAAACTAGGGGAAAAGGGGTGAACCACACTTTATTTCCCCCCCCCCCCCACCCCCCCCCCCCCCCCCTCTCCCTCCTATTGGCCAGTGTTTCGATCATCATATTTTTTGTATCCGGATCGGGATTTTCTCGTATTGACGCACGGTTAGCAGGATCCGGATCCTGCTAACCATTAGCAGCCGTGTGAGAACATAGCCTATGTACATATTATTATGTGTAACATTTTTGTTTCATGCAAATAGGGTGCAAGTTGTGTATCAGTATTGAAAGTCTTGTTTAAATAAAGTTGAATAAGTTAACAGCCTTAATACTGTCTCTTATACACATCGAGATGTGTACAAGAGACAGCAAATAGGCCTACTGTACTGTATAGACCTAAACAATTTTCTGGACATTTTTTAATTGGTTTTTATAATTTTTTTTTTAATAAAACATCATTTGACATTTTACCTCAGCCTCAATTAGTTCTATTTTGTTCATATTTTTTAAGCAATTTCAGCTGTGTTGTTCTTATATAATATGTGTTCTTATAAAAAAAAAAAAAGTGTATTATCAAATAATTCTGTAAAAAAAAATTTTTTAATCAGTAACACAGATCAGAGTTTCAATCCGAGTCTAATTAGAAATTGATAAATTACAATATATAAATATGTATGAGTAATGTTTCTAAAATTGGATATCCAGATTTATTAATACATTTTCACACTTTTTAAGACACATCCATTTGGTTAAATAATGTATGCATTGTGTAATTATTTTGGAGCCAATTGTTATAAAACATTTCCACAGGTATGTCTTTCTAAATATAGTGCAAGGATATATAAATTTAGGGCATGTTTCTAACTGATAAACACAAAATAATCAATTTTTTTAAACCGCTTTTTACGAGTGCCCAGACAGCCTGCCCACATGGCCAACTGCATTTTTGCTTTTATGAAAATCAGTTTTCGCGACAGAAATTATGTCACATTTTGGTTATAACACTTTTAATTACAAGCTATTTTCTTTCTCACCAACTATTCTAGCCATGATGACGAGGTGAAGGATACTGTCTGCAGTGAGAAGGCGCTTGCAGCGAGAAGGCGATTGCAAACGAATGAGGCCAACGGTAGGCTCAGAACAGCAGAGAGGCCTAGGCCCAATATCCCCTGACAAAATAATTACCATTTAACAAGTAGTTTCATTGCTCCACATGTTTGTTGACGTTTTAGCTTCTAGGCCTAGAACATGAACAAAATCGCACACGATAGATACAAGCCAGCCTAGCAGTGGTTTGACGTACCTGGAGGTCACCTGATGATAATCGCTTTTTTGTACCTAAAAAGTACACAGCCAAAATCGTTTATTTGCCATTCAAACACGCTATCCATTGCGTGTTTTTAATTGCTTTTATTTAATCGCTTTTTTTCGAACTGGTCCCTTTTCTGCTGCAAGGAAAAAAGTGATTTTTTAATTTTTTTTCCTTCCTAGTAGAAACAGGCCGTTATTTAAAACAAAGGTCAATGGAACTATATAGGTATGCCTTTACATAATATTTATCATGTATTGTGGGAATACAGGAAGTGGGGTCTACCAGCTGTCTAGTCTACTGTGTAGATTGGGGTCATGACACCATTTAATCAGTTCTAAATTTAAACCTAAAACAATAGTATAATATAATAATAACCTAATAAATATAATTTTCCCTGCCTAAATTTTTTTTAATGAGAATAAGGCAAAAGTGACAAATTCAAATATAAAACTAGGGGAAAAGGGGTGAACCACACTTTATTTCCCCCCCCCCTTCCGCACCCCCTCTCATTTTTAAATAATCCAAATATCTGTATCTCATGTCATTGTTCTAAAATTTTTTTGACAAACGCCCTTTTGTGTATTAAAAAATTCAATTGTACAACACAGTATCCAGAAAGGTTCTTTTTATAATTTAATTTAGCCTGCAAATTACAGATATCAAGTTGTGTTTGTCTTTTTACACATTTTTACTATTTGAAATTGTCAAATATATACCTAAATATATTGTCTCTCAACATATCTACTGTAGTGTACATCTTTGTTTAAACCTTATGACAGTTAGTCAACCCTCTATTGAATGGGGAATTTGTATTGCGGTTAGTTATGAATAGAAATGATGCTATAGCAATGAAGGCAGTATCTGTGTAGTATTTCATAAAGAACAATATTAGCTTTTTGGTTATTTATTTTTAGCCTTTAATGTCAAAACAACATTGCCAGCTGTGTCCTTGACTAAAATAATATTTAATCTTGATCCATGAGTCATTAATTGTAATTATTGAACATCAAGGCAGCATGAATAATAAATATACTGTGTCAACTATTGAGGGGCGTAGGCTGACCTCGGTCAAGGGGGTGGGGGTGCGAAAAATGACAATGCAGAACTAAATATAAGTATCAGAATGTGGAACTAAATCCCTATTCTAATGAAAAATTAATAGTCACTTATAGATGATTACCCCACCTACTTCATTTGCGGAACAAATTTGCTGGTATGGGGGGGGGGGAAGTCACATCTGCACACCCCCAGTCTACGTCCATGCAGTACTTGAGGAGTTCATTATGAATTACTGTTAGTAATATACAATGCACTATAATAAATTATAATGCACTTAAACTGTATTTCTTGTACAATAGTTGAATTGGTATAATGGAAGATGACCGATTATATTTCTTCACAAACATGTTCAAAACAAGAAAATAATATCACTCACAACAATCACCTAAACGTAGGCCTACTATATCAGAAGATAAAGAGCAGCTTACTGTAGATCAGTCAGCTAAAATGGTGGCAGCCACAGCGTGCATGCTAAACCATGGAGATTATTCAGACATTTGCCCTAAGCCTGTATAGTAGGGCAACTAAATGGTGTTCTACATCTTCCCACAGGGCACTTTGAGTCCACACCCTTCTCAGTTCCACCATGGCTAGGGAAGATGTTATTAGGAAACATTGAATACCAACAACTCTTTACTATTATAGAATGTAAAAAGTATTTCTGAAAAAAGGGAGGTTTGAACCCCATGGAAAAAAATCAAAGTTATAACTAGCCAATTAAAAACAAGGTCATTAAAACTGAGGTGCATCTTAAGTATATCACTTGCTATTGTGAATAAAACAATAAATAATCAACAATTGTATAGAAGCCTGGGAATGCTGGCTGAATGAAAGTCTCATGTCATGAAATAAACAATAAGTTTTATGTCATTGTCTAGTTATAACTTTGATTTTAATCTGATTACTCAGTTTTTATTTGCTTTCTGTTATACAGTAAATATTGTATTAAACATATATAAAGGGTGAGATTTTCTTGTCTGTATTCCTGAAAATGATCAAATAGATCGGAACGTTGAATCTCAAAATGTCTCTGTCTCTTTTCGGAGTTACTGTCTTTAGGTTTTATTTAAGACTAATTAGTGGATCCTCTGGTTTTTGAGTGGTTGAGTAGTAAGGCAGGAGCACCGCTAACTAACAGCCTTAATATTGGCGCGGGTTTAAGCCGCTCCGCGTCCAGGATTCGGTTGGTAAAACCAAATCTTTTCAAATAAGTGCCTCGTGTGCACTAAAAATAACCCATTGTATCTTTTGCAATGGGTTCCCCGATGCGTTTTCCCGATGTGTTTTCCCGATGTTATACAGTATGGAGTATAATCCATTTAGGTTTTGCATTAATGTCAAAAATAATTTTTGACTTAAATTGTTATAATATGAATAGCTGGTATCTGTAGTTACTGGAACAAAACAAAAATCATGAAATTTTACCTCTGCATTCTAGGATCATACCACTTTTTATATAGGGGGTATATAATATGAATGTTACGGACGGACATTTTAATAGAAAAATACATCTTTTATATAAAAAACCTTTAAACTTTCAGATTCTTTGATTACTAGTAAGTGTAAAGGTGAAACATGTCTTAATGAATATACATAAAAAATTAGTAAATATTGCTGGTAATTAGTAAAAATACCTAATTAGCTGTAGTCCAAAATTCAGACGTCCGTCCGTAACGCAAGTTAGCTTAAATGTTTTTTCATGCTTCTATACAATAGATTATTAATTAAAAAAGAACATATTAACTTATCTCTACTACATTAATGATTACAAAATAACTTAATAAAAATTTTGTTAACGTGAAAATTTTAATTACACATTTAATTAAAAATGTGTCCGTCCGTAACAAATGTTGTTACAGACGGACATGTTACGGACGGACATGTCACATAAAATACATTTTTATTGGCCAATTTATGTTAAACAATGTTGAAATGAATTACACTGAATGTTTATGTTTATGTTCAGCAATTTTTTTCTCATAAAATCTATCAGTAAATTGGTGTAAATATTCATTTAGTAATGTAACCTCAGGGTAAATGTCCGTCCGTAACGCACTTGGGTGTAATGTTCCTTCATACTGTATGTTTCAAATTTACAACAATTTTACAATTCATACTGAACTCCTTGGACATTTATAAATGTAGATGTACTGAATGGTACAATTGTTTCTGACATAAAATTTCAATTAAAGCTACTATTAAATTCAAATATTGTTACAGGCAGATATATCTGTGTTACGGACGGACAAGTTAGGCAGTGTATGTTAAATTTACCATGGGTCAACCAAACTACACTTTCAATTTAACAATTGATCAATTATTACATCACAATATAATTTTTCTAAGGTAGCAATTTAATCAAATTATTATGAAAAATTTAAAGTTTAATTAATTCAAGATATTATTTAGTTTAATAACTTATTTTCTCTGAAATTATTGCAATTATATAGGGCCTACTGTAGGTTATGACGAATGGCAGTTTATGTACTGTTCAATTGCTTGAACAAAAAACATTTTACAATCATCATTAGAGAGGCTGTTATAATCCTAAATTTAAGAAAAGTCAATTATCATTTTAAAAATCAAATTTTTTCATTAATATTTATCATTAGGATGTTTGTTAAAAAAGTGTCCGTCCGTAACACAAGAAAAATATCCGTCCGTAACATTTTCTTTTTGTTAATAACTCAAAGACAAGGAAGTATTTAGTAAACCAAACCAATTCTCATTAATAGACAAGTAAAATAACTTAATTTAGCAAAGAAAAATTTTTGTCAGCTCTCGATTCCCTAGATAGAAATTTCTGCTAAGTTGTAAAAATTAGAAACAGCGAATTCTATCTTGTCCGTCCGTAGCGCTCACATTTTCGCTGTTCTATTTTTAGTAACAATATCAATCCGCACAATTTTTTTTTGTAAGATAGAGTATATACTATTCTTGCATATGAAACATATAATGAAACAGCTAAGAGCAGCATAAAATGGTTTTGGAGAGTTTAAATTAAAAGTTTTGAAAAAGTGTCCATCCGTAACGATGGATTATGGTTCATTTCAGCCCCTGATGTGGAAAGATGTGAACATGAAACTACTATAATAAGCACCTCTTTACAGTCATTACAGATACATGTCCTCCTGAAGCCGTTTTAGCTGTCAATTTAATAAAAAATTACCGGCCAACCGGATCAAACTAGGTTGTCAAGGCTGGCCATTTTGCAATAAATGAACATTATTTCAGTCTATGCCAAGGCTATGATTAGTAGAACACTCCAAACCATACCCGTACACTACTATTGGGCAGCACAGTGACACTGCAAGTTATGGATTAATTATCCTCCTAGCTTCCTACCCTTAATACAGTACCGTACTTACTTTGGTGGCTGAGCGAGAGCCCAGCTCATCGTTCGGGATGAAGACCGGCTCCTTGACTGCAGCCTGCTTCTCTGTCGCTTCATCCTTTGTCTGTTCCTCATCCGATGCCTGCCCTCCTTCGTCCTCACTGCTACTGTAATAATACTGCTTCTTCTCACCAAGGAGTTTGTCATCCAATGTTGCCATATTATTAGTATCGTCTTAAATAAATCTGTTTTCAAACAAAGAGTAAAATTCACAATTTTGATTGGTTGTTATTGTAATTTGTTAATTGTAATTGGAAAAGTATAGTAAAATTACTTAATGT
Source organism: Anneissia japonica (assembly GCF_011630105.1). Lineage (NCBI taxonomy): Eukaryota > Metazoa > Echinodermata > Crinoidea > Comatulida > Comatulidae > Anneissia > Anneissia japonica. Next base: position 252,783 of record NW_022738837.1, read on the forward strand.
ATTTATATGAAAAACAACCCCTCCCCCCACGCCCTCCTTCGAATAAACGAACCTCATTTGTAATAAATGCCTTGCTCGGATAAACAACCCTCTAAATGACTGTGAACAAAACTAATGGCAACAACATCATGCTCAGGACATTCTATTACCGTAATGTTCTACTCCAGCAATATTACGTTTTTTCTAAACCTGGTTGGGATCAATAAGTATAATTTAATAATAATTCCATACTTCTATAGCGCATTTCGCACAAAGCCTCAATGCGCTTTACATATAGAAAAGATAATAAGCATTAAATAATTTTGACTTAAACTACGGTACTTAAACTAAAACAGTTCCGAAAAAGCATTTGTGCTATCGGTATACAGGTAAGTATCCAGAACAGGGCCCCACCCACCGATGTCGAAAACAACGTTGCTGTCACACCCGGGAGCACACAGGCACTCCGTTAGGCAGTATGCTGGGCTCTGGTAGCTTCAACCTCGGAATAAGCCCTCGGCTCTACTACCGTGCACTGCAAAAGACACCCTAGATGAAATAAGGGAAAATATATCATGCAAATTCAGCGTTGTTAAACAGAAAAGTTTTTAGTAGGGTTTATAAGTCTTCATAACCACTCACACAATAAGTCATTTTGACTGTATTAATGTACTGTACAGTAATTCCACATTGACAGTGAAACTATAGGGGTGTATATTTGAGTATAATGCATTTTACACCAACAAAAATAAATGCCTCCCTTGAATAAATGCTTCTCACACATCAATAACACCAATAACAATATAACACAGGAATAAAAACTACAAATAAATTTCAAAACTTTAATTCCTCACTATTATACTGTAAGTACGCTTTCTACATTAGAATCATACAAAAGATTTCAAGTGAAGGGTGAAGTTTTTATGAATAAATATATTAATCAGACTAGTTATAACATAGTTTACCTTAATAAATAATGATGTATACCGTATGAGATTATATAGTTTATATTTTTTTCATTTTTTTTTTATAGACAACCAAATTAATATAATATTAACATCCACCAACAATATGATAGTACTGTACATTAGTATATACAGTATGTTAATCTATAAGAAAGTTTAAAGGACGAGTCGGAAATAAGTATTAGCAAAGAACTTGTATAGGAAACAAATTAGCTCTTCGTGCGATTTCCCTTAAAACTAATGGAACGTCCGCCCTCCTAAAAGCGAGAATATTTGATGAAGTTGAGAAACTATCAGGAAACGAAACAAACATGATTAAACTAAGATAAAATGATGTTGTTTCACTGTTTTTTGGTTCATTCTTTCTCCTTCTGTTATCTTTGGTATCAGGCATTGTTTAGCAATTGTAGAATATTTGCCTTAAGATATGTTCAATCATCAGATGGCTATAAATTAACCCAATTAAACAGACACAAACAAAACCTTTCCCAATCTAAACTGTTCCCATGACAACACAATCAAAATGAGACAATTAATTTGGTATATGTAGGTAAATGACAGTCCAGTGAATCCGACATCACTTAGTATTATTTTAATCATGCAAAATGTACCAAATTATCTATAAAAACTGGAAAAGCCAGTATAAAATGATTAGCACAATACACAAGGATTGTATGATGAGCAGTAAATTCTCACGTAAAGGATGTGTAAACTCAAAGTTGCACTCAAATTAAATTGGTGCGTTCCCAAAGAGCAAAAGAAAAAAAACAAAACAAAAACAAAAAAAGTATATAAAACTCCATACCTTTACTGTAGATATCGTATACACTTGCATATAAGACGACCCCCCCCCCAAGTTTAAGAAAATCTTTAGACGATTTTTGTATGTCAGGCGTGTCAGACAATCCTCCTTGTTGTTTCATCGTCAAAATTCCTACTTTTTGCTGCTTGTTAAATGGTCTTGATACTGCATCTAGCTGGCTAAAAACAGAGCCAAATATAGGACCAATCTTCCAAATAATACCATTTTATGGGCTTTCAAATGTTCATCAAAATCTTATTTCCTGCAGTGTTGTGTTCATACTAAGTTTTAGGAGCTTCATTAAAGTACTAAATTTGCGTGTTACAGACAATCCCCACATAAGGCGAACATGATAAAAATAAAAAATTTGTATGTGTTCTGTTTTTTATCTGTTTTTTTATCGTAATTTGCTATTTTAAGCCTTGTCTAATATGCAAGTTACCACACTACAGTACCTGTGTATAGGAATGTTTCATTCAGCAATTTTCAAGATTTCCTAAGGTTTTGTCTGTTCCAAATTCTTACTGTATTTGAAGATTGCCACATGAAAGTGGATTTGATGCTTGTTTTGATTCAAAAGTCAAAATAAAGCATCAAATGAATTAGCCTTTTTTAATAATGATATTGGTTCTAACATTAGGCAAGGCCCTGGCCTTAAGCCTGGCCACTCCCTGTGCCCGACTGCCCTTGGCAGACGCGATTCTATAAAGAACACAACACGTCGACGTGCATGCAACGGAAAGGCTCTAGCCTTAACCCCGGCAACTCACTACGTTCGACTGTTGTCAGTCAACGCGATTCTATGAAGAACACAGCACGATGACGTGCATGCAATGGATCATTTTTTTAATGACGATCCATTCAGGATGCCATTGACAAACAGCAAACTGTTGCATTGTCTAATGCTTACATAGTGCGTGGATCTGTAGGCCGACGGTCGTACGACCTTCCTATGACGCAATGTGTGGCCGGCTCTAGAGAATCAGTTTGCAGGATTTTGTTGTTGATTGTATGAGTGAATAGGTATTTTCAGTTTTTTAAAGATGATTCCAATTTAAGGATGATCAAGGTGTAATGCTTTCATGTACTGTAGCTCTGATAAATTATTACCTACACTAAATGCGGTTACAGTATGTACTCACTACTGTCCGTTTGTCGGTTAGCAAGATTACTTAAAAACTTATAAATGGATCATCATAAAATTTAGTGGAATACATAATATTAAAAGGATGAGATGATGAAATTTTGGAAAGAAAAGATCAAAAGACAAGGTCACAAAAATTATTTTTCCCACAAGCATAAAAGAAAATAATGGAATAACCCATCACAAAGCCTTCGTATTGTTCGGTATTCAGGCACAAGGCTAAAAATAATGGAATTGCCCATCATACATGGCCTGTGTATTAGTATTCAGGCAGTGGGCGGAGGTACACTCAACAGATCTTGAATTAAAGCCCAATGGGCTTAAACTCAAGAAGAAGCCCATCTCAAATTGAAGCCCCCTCTTAAGTTTGCAAAATTAGCCTCGAAAAGAAAAGCCAATGCAGGGCTCGAAATTCGCACTAGCAAACTAGCAATATGGCAGACCTAGTAGGTCTGTCATAATTTCTAAATAAACATTCACAAACCAGCAAATAAAAAAAATGATTGCTAGTTAGAATATCTATAAAAAAAAAAATACCTTGTAATTATCCTAGTAAAACAAATTAAGTAAAATAAAATATGAAAGAAAGTTACATAAACTTGAACTTTTCAAAATGATATCTAAAATTAATATAAAATAAAGTTTATTTTATATTACATTATTTTGAAAAATTCCAATTTAAAGAGGTACATCTTTAATATGAAAAAAAAATCATATACAAAATAAAAATGGAATATATACTTAATTTATTTTTCAAATAAATTAAGTATATAATATATTATTTAATTTTTATTTTGTATCTATGATTTTTCATAATAAAAATTTTCTGAAACTGCAGTGAATAAATATACAAGGTATAGAAATCAATTGATTATACTCATTTGGCTATTTCTTTGTGATATTTTTTGTACTACACTCACCATAACTGAAAATATTATATTACAACATTTAACACACAAATTTCAATAAACTACATCATAATCATTAGTTATTTTCATACAATTTATTTTCCAAAAATAATATGTTAGGTTGGTATCAATATATTTTAGTTGAGCAACACATTTTGCTAGTTACATTTTTGACGACTAGCAAATTTTAGCAATAGGTTGCTAGTGGCTAAAAAAGTAAATTTCTAGGCCTGCCATGGGATTCTTTTCAAGACAGCATGGGCTTCTATTCAATATAGTACAGTACACACTGTTACATGAATTTAAAAAAAACAATTTAAATTAAAAAAATGCTTGTTTATAAAGTAGTTTTAGGTGATTTAATGCCGGTTAATACACTCCATGATACAGATTAGTGTTTACAGTGGCCTTATTTATTGTTTTATAGTACAAATTCCCAAAATGTAGAGCATTCATTTTGAAAAGAAGTCAACAGTGTTAACGGCTAACTCCCTTCAATATCATATATATACAGTATATCTATATTTAAATTATTATTATTATTATAATAGTCTATTGTTCAGCTTTTAAGACATAGATAGAAAGAGTTGCGACATTGAGAATTTAGAAGCCATTTTGTGTCATACGCGATGCGCGTTCTGTGTCTAACGTGATGTGCGTTCCTGTGTATAATATTGTATAATACAGTTAGCGGCCTCCTGTATAGTTTAAAGTCCCCTCTTTACTTCTCAAAAGTAGCCTTGAGAAAAAAAGGAGCCCATCTCGAAAAGAAGCCTATCCAAAGCCCAAGGCTTCAAATCAAGGTTTTACTTTACTGTACAATAGTCTGTTGTTCAGCTTTTAAGTTTATAAATTGTTTTTATTAACTTTATTTTATTATTTTTCACAATAACAATGCATAAAGTAGAGATGATGGGCTATACAACTGCAGGATTTTTTAATTAAAACTATATGACAGCGATTTAAGATTTAAGATTGATGATACAACGTGTAAAGTTTTCACTTCATATTTTTACAGAAACAGGAAATGGATTACTGTGTAATGCTTGTGATCTTTAGCTGTCATCAAGTATAATGAAGATAGTAATAATGACCTTATTAATACCTGGGATCAATTTTAAAGACCTACAATTCATCAAATTGGTTCAAAGATAAAAACAGTACATCTTCAACAAATTTGAAAAAAAAAATGAAAAAAAACCAAAAAAACATTTTCATCATCTTTGATAAAGTGGTACTATAGCACAGCGGCCCCAACAGGAAAACCTGGCCTCCAAGCCAGAAAAAAAAAACTGATAGTTCGTTGGGAAATACTACCGATATGGAAAAAAAGTAAAATAAAATAAAAACGTTTTTAATCTGAGAATGCCATATCAAGCATCTACATGTAGATGTGCCTATTCTTAAATGTTTTCCAACCTTGGTGGGGTTAGAGGTGGGTATCGGCCCAATGTCAGGGATTTCGGATCACTCCTTGCGGATCTTGGGCCTCTCGGGAAATTCCTGGCATAGTCACTGTTTTGAATGCTACTGACATTATAGATTGGCCAGGCAGAATTCAAGGCATGGCTGCCGCAATCCCAAGGAGGCAAAACTCCTTGCCTAACCCTGTGGGAGAATTTTGCATACAGTACATGTGTTCCAATGATCTTGATTTTTAAAAAAAAGCAAATTTTTTTTATGAATTCAAGAGATGTTTCTTGAGTGCTTGATCCGAAGATCTTTGTTAAATCTTGAGCTAGTTTCATTATTACTGTATTCACTAGAGGAAGTGATTTGCCCTGTATCTAATGTAGTATAAAATTAATCAGAAACCTCGATGGTGCAGTATAAACATTGCCATTTGTTGTGTACATTTCAAAATAAACAATTCACACTTAACATACTCTGAAAATGTGATTACATTTGTTTCCGAGAAGGAAGTAGAATCACAACTTTAATTAATGACCTTTCTAATTAACAATAAATTTTTATTTTGTAGGTAAATTATTATTCCAATAGCATTTGTACTGTATCACAAAAGAAATGTTGGACTTCAGTGATAAATTTATTACACGTTCACTGCCGCCAGCCAGCGACAAGTAAACTTGTCATACAGGGGCGCCAAATACGAGATACTCATCAAAACCGGGGTAGCATTCTAAGATTTATTACTTCTTTGTTATACACTGTACTGTAGAACCACAGACTTAACGGCTGGTAGTTTGGGGAAGAACCATCTAGATGTTAACGTGCAAATAACGTGTTTGTTGTTTTGCTGCCAGCTTACAAACGATTGCATGTGTGGGGGTAATATTGAAGGTTTAAAAAAAAGAGTGAAATTTATATAAAGAACTCGCACACAACTTAATGCCAGAATGTGCATCAATAAACAAGGTTTAAACCTTGTTTTGATGATGCAGAGGCTGGCTTACCCTTTCAGGCTAACAATTACCGTAATATTGCAACAATAGGTGCTAGGTCTAATAAAGTATAAGACGCATGGCATATAGACCCTTTCAGATTGAAAACCATGCCGGGAAGTATTGCAGCTCCATCTGAAAGGGCTTTAGGTAAAGTTTCTTTAGTATTGCATAGACTTTTAAATAATTGGCTGATTGCGGCCAATTAATTATTTTTCTACTATTTTTAAATCAGAACTTTTTATGTGTTTCTCTTCGAAAGATAATTTAATTTGATTCGTTGAGAATAACATTCAAAACAGATTGATGTTTGAGGTTTTTTCCATAAAGTATATTTCAACAGCCTGAGTTAATGTACTATCGTAAAATTACTGTGTAATAACAATGAAATACTATATAATATATTCACAAACATACAGACTATAGGGTGACAAACTGATAGCTTTGTGTCATCTCGAAGCAAAAAATCAAACAATAAATATATTCAATATCTGTTCAGTGATGCAAATAAATTGATGAAAATGAGCAACAAAGGCCGACAAGGGTGATTAACCACCATGTAAAGGATGTACAAGTTATAGAATGAAAATAAATATACAACAAGTTACAAGTCTGACTACGCAGATTGTAGATATACTAAATTTTCATTTCAGATTTTATTTTCATTCTTTTATCATAAAGCCAGGCGCCAGAATGGCAAAATGTGATATAAATTCTTGAATATTTAAAAACTGGGAAAGGGGGGGGGGTGGGGGGAGTGGCCCCTGTCTCTTATACTAAAATCTTTACAGTGGCTAGATAGTCACGAACCTGTCTCTTATACACATCTAGATGTGTATAAGAGACAGATATAATGTAATATAATATTATTATGTAACTTTAATAATATGAATATTTCTGTCTTCTGTCATCAATACTTCTCGTCTTCTTGTTTGTACTAATTGATATATCAATTATCACTTTGTTACTAATTGATATGTAACACAATTAGCACACACTCTTTGCCACCAACACCAGTAGAAAGATACGAAAGATACAAAATTTATATCATTTAACAAGGAGATTCTTGGCTACAACATTTTGTTGTACAGTTATGCTATTTTACCATAGAGAAAATAATATATTTTCTCCATCGCTACACCAACTATAAATACAAACCTAATAACAACATAACAGACATCGTCCGCTATCCTGTCTAACTCAATACTTATGTAAAGGTTATTAAAGGAGCCACATATACTGACTCCAATTAATACCAATGATGACTGGGTTTGAACCAGAGTTTTTAGTTCAGAAAGCAGCAATAATATCTGTCAGTGGCAGCCAACCGCTCAGCAAAGAAATGACACTGCAAATTACCAGCAGGCCTACCACGGTACTCATTATGAAATTATTAAATACAGGTTTAGGCTAAAAATGTTCCCATGAAATACAAGGAGTAAAAGCATCTTCATTTCTGGCTTCGAACAAGGTATCTATTCGTAGAAGCATTATGAAGTTAAGCCTATCCAAGTGAACATAAAAGGGTTTTGGGACCAGGACATACCTTTGACTTTAATTTGACAAAGATTGAAAAATGTTAAATACAGGCACAATGTATACATATAGGCCTTAAAACATGAAAAAGTGTAATTCTAAAATAATTTAATGAATATGAATGTATGATGTACTGTAAAGTAATCTGTTAATTATAAAAGAATAAAGGAAAAAGGAAGATAGAAAAGAAACTCAGAGTGACTGAAATATTTACTGAAAATAGACAGTATTATAATCATTTTTCATTATTGCTTCACATTTTTGTAGCAGATTTTGGACACTAATCATCAGAGGTCAAGGTGTCAAGCCTACACGTCATAATTTGACACTGAATCAATCAATCAATCATTTTTTTTGGAAGATGCGTACAACACCACTGTCTCAAAATTCTTTTCCTGCAAATCCTAAAAGGAAAAAAAATTTTAATTAAAAAAAAAAAAAAGTAAAATAAAAATAAAAATTGGAATAGCCAACTTATTGGAAAAACTGAAAATATTAGATTTATATATTTTTGAATTACCCTTTGATTTATACAGTAGAATAGGCCTAGTTCCAAGAAGAAAGACCAGCCACAAAAAAAATAAAGGAATGCAAAAAAAAACATTTTAGAGTTCATTTACCTCAAGAAACATTTATCCACATCCTTTGCCTACCTGTCCAGGGGTACTTAAAACAGGAAGTATTTATTAGTAAAAGTAAACTATTAAAGTCACCTCAATGGCACTCGTGCTTATTTGGATTGTAAACATGGTTAAGTTGTCGTCCATAGGCCAATGTTGAGTAAATGCTATAAGATACTATATGATCGGCTCTGGCAAAACCAGCCGTTATAAGAAAAACTCGTTGAGTTTTTGGTGTTTTTAGATTCTGCAAAAATTCTTCTTTGAAACAGTTTTTATTTGATGGGAATTAATTGAGTACAGTAGAACCCCTATTGAAGGGACACCTTCAGGACCAAAAGTGTGTCCCCTTAATAGGGGTACCTCTATTCAGGGGACACTAACCAAAAACATGAAATTGTCCCCTTAATAGGGATTTTTCAAATGTTTTTGTATAATAATGACATAGTCTTTATAATTTTATTTTAATTGACCTAAGAATGAGTTACAGTTGAATTAATAAACTAATTTATAACATTAATTTCCAATGCAAAAATTTATTTATTTACACTTACAGTAAGATATAAAATTAAGAGATGTACTGTATAATTAAAACTACAAAATTTGTGTATGTTCCCGATATAGTTTCTTTATGCGAGTGCAATGTTAACGACCAAATAATATTTTTTTTTAATATTGCCCCCCCAAAAGTATCCCCGTCCCCTTAATAGGGGTTGGCTGTAGGGTTAAAAGATATATTTCCCCTCGTTTCACAGAAAAGTCTCCCATTAATAGGGGTGTTCAATGAATAGGAGTGTCGCAAAGAAGGGGTTCTACTGTATTATTAGCGAAGTTATGAATATTCAATTCATTGAACATCCGCAATGCAAGTTTGGAGAAAACTGCTTCCAAAGATCCCAAAATCAAATGTGTATTATTAAGATTTGTATTTTAATTATAATTTCAAAATACTTTTCAGTTAGATTTAACGACTGGTATTTTGCAGAATCTTAATTTATAAAATGCAAAAAAATAATGTTCAAAATTCTGACTCTGAACATTTTGGCTGCTTAGTGGAAAATTATAAATTGCGACAAACGGCGTGTTTTACTGGAGCCAGTCACATACATGTATAAGAGGGGGGGAGCTTAGCCCAGTCGGCTAAGCTGGGGGTAGCCACTGTGCGTAGAGTAAACCGTGGTGATCTCATTGGTCCCCGTTTCAAAGAACTGAGTCTTCTCAGGTAAGGACTTAAAATGGAGGTCTAGTACGGCATACTCTACAAACCTGGCTTGTGTGCACTTTAAAGAACTCATTGCATCGTTTGGACAAGTAGGGGGTTACCCCAATGCTTTGGTTCATTTCAGTCCCTGTTGTTGTAGAATGTGAACATGTAAATTAAGCACGCCTCTTTACAGCGGTTGAGGTAGTCACCATGACTACATGCCCATGTACACAATTCAGCGCAACAACACTGCAAGTTATGGGTTATTCTTCTACCTTCAACCTCTTTTTATACATGCCTAATATTGACACTGGATTGTATTGTAGACACAAAATCTATACAGCGTCTAGGTAGACACGGACCACACCTACAGTGCATGCAATTCAGCACAACAACGCAAGTTATGGGTTATTCTCCTACCTTCAGCACATTTTATTTTACATGCCTTATTTTAAAACAAATTTTAGACATTTTACATGTCTAATATTGACACTGGATTTAATGATTGTATTGTAGAAACATAAAATCTTTACAGTGGCTAGGTAGTCACCGAACCACACTATACACAATTCCGCAAAATGACGCTGCGAGCTATGTGTTACCTTTTCCCTTTTTCATTTTTACATGCCTTATATTGACACCAGTGGATTTAATTATTTGTAGACAAAAACCTTTAAGACAGCTACTAGGTAGCCACAGACCACACTATACGCAATTCAACACAATGATGCTGCAAGTTTATGGGTTATTATTATCATTAACGATTGGAGACACATAAAACATAGTCCCATAGACAATGACAATCAAATACAAACAATGGCATGGAAACTAGTCAGAAGACAAACAAATTTTAGACATTTTACATGTCTAATATTGACACTGGATTTAATGATTGTATTGTAGTCACATAAAATCTTTACAGTGGCTAGGTAGTCACCGACCACACTATACGTAATTCCGCACAATGACGCTGCGAGTTATGTGTTATTCTCCTACCTTTTCCCTTTTTTTTAAACATGCCTTATATTGACACCAGTGGATTTAATTATCTGTAGACAAAAACCTTTAAGACAGCTACTAGGTAGCCACAGACCACACTATACGCATTTCAACACAATGATGCTGCAAGTTAATGGGTTATTTTTATTACCGGTATTTACATTTTTTTTTTTACATGCTCATATTGACGCTAGTGAATATTAACGATTGAAGACACATAAAACATAGTCCCATAGACAATGACATCAAATACAAACAATGGCATGGAAACTAGTCAGAAGACAAACAAATTCTGCCATCTTAAAGAACAATACTTCCTCCGAAAGCTGTCAGCGTCGATCAAATAAACATGAAAAAATAACAAATTACTTCAATATTTAAATTTCGTACTTTAGCTTTCGAGTGACAATTTTAATGAGCAAATATCTATTAACACATTCTTTTTTTTTTTTTGCAGAGTCATCATACTATAGACTGGGAATTAATAATTTAAAAATTTTCATGTCTGTACAAATTATATCAGGAAAAAATTGGATTATTTTGAAAAGTGTAAGTTTTATGAAAACTGAAGATTTAATTTATTTATAAGCGAGCTATTCATTAATTAATTATATTATAGACTCTTACTGCAAATCCAAGCGCCGCGGCGCTTATAAACTTTCTATTCTAGAGGCTTCAGTGCGGCAATTGTTCGAGAGCTGCGCTTATTAAAAAAATATTGACGTGGCGCTTTTCATGCCTGTTCCCATGTTACCTATCTCATGTATTTTTCTAGTTTATAGGCCCAACACCATAGTAAATAAATGTATGCTTGTGTCTTCACTGTGTTATTTATTCATTAACACTGTATACATTGTATCCAAAACCCTGTTTCTCAAAGCGTTTAATTATACACAGGGTAATACATTCCCTTAATAGCGGTGCTAATAAAAAAAAAAATCATGTTTGGTGTGGCGCTTATTCAAAAGCGGTTGCTTATTTTAATTGACTTGCCTATTTGAATCTTTTAAATGAACATTTTATTTTACGTAACAACTCACAATTTTTTCTCAGGGCTCCGGACTAGATCCGGGCTTGATGTGAACGTATTTGAAAATTTTTCTGAAAAAAAAATTGCAAACCCTAATCTTTCTACAGTAGTTAAACAGAAAATGACAGGCTACCATGTTTTAACATTAAAAATTATGGTTTTAAATCAATTCATGTTAAAATTATGCAATTACTATAAATAATGTACATGTATGATAATTTAATTCATAAACATTTTTACTGTATGGCAATTATTCCTACAGTACCTTTAATATTAAATTTCAATTACTGTACTGTACATACAGTACCATAGAAGCAATTGATATAAATGAATAACTGATTTGTTTATAAATGCTTTTAAGTGAAAGTTTATTAATTAATGTCATAATTTATAATGTTATTGTTAGTTAGAAGTAGTATGAGAAGAGTACGGTTATATTAACATTATAAATCTCCAAACCAACCCAACATGCAGCACAAAGCAATTATTAGTATCTATAGCAACAATGAAAACTCAGAATCAGAACCAGAAAGAATTGTCATTTATACAATATGACATGGTGAAGTCAGTGAAGGAGGCTTTTGTTTTTTTTAATTTTTGATTTTGCTAAAGCCAAATATCACCCTCAAAGTAGGTTGTTTGCTGGTGCATTGATATTCAAAGTAAAACATGATTGAGATAATACAAACAATAAAAAAGAAAAGGAAAAAAAAATTTCCATTTAAAAAAAAAAATGTTTTTATTATTATTATTTTTTTTTAGCACCATATAAGACATGTGAGCGAGGGTGATTTATTTTGTTTGACCCCAACGACCAACTGTCATCAAATAATGACAATTACAAACATGGCCCTAAACGTAGAAAGGTTTTAATTATTTTTGAAGTACTATTATGTCACATTAAAGCTATTTCATGGTAGTCTAAATTATATATCTAGTGAACTATATACTTATTAATCACTTTAATATATTTTACTTATTTCTGATACATTTTACTGTTGATAAAACTTGACATTTCTTGAATGTTTTAAAAGGTCAAATATCATTCAAAAGAAAAATAATGAATTTTGAACCTTTCAAGACCTCTATATAGAACTGTGCAGTACTACTGTATGTTACAAACATGTTCAATAATAGACATTTTCCTGTATTAGCAGATACTTGGTAGCTATTGACAATGGTTGACAAACATACGCTCAAAATATTTCACTTTTCAGTGGCAACTGTATATTAGGCCTACTATATGCCCTGGACTAGTACTGTATACTGAACATTTAATTTGTGCATCATTATTTATAGTAGGCCTACAGTATATCCAAATCAACAACATCCTTGACGGATATTTTCAAGCGTATTTTTTTAAATTTCTTTTTTCCGCAGTTATTTTCTCTAGCATGTTGAACAAAAAATGGATATAATTCCTACGATCTTATATACTGTATTATTATTCATTATTATACTCTTAAACGCCTAATAAATATAATTTTAACAGTCTTCCAATGCAACTTATCTTTGTTTTTTATTTATTTCATATTACTGTAGGCTTTATATTATTTGGTTAATAAGCCTCAAGAAAACCACACTTCATGTTTGCCTTGATTTGTGGTCATGACAACAATGGTTATCTTACAGTACCTTATCTCATCTTATCTTTAAGCAGCACTATAAGGAGGGGTGGTGGCTTGTTGTATAGTTAGCTGTCTACTGTGGTTTTGAAGAGCAACCTTTCTTGAACTTTATCTTTGATGGTTGTGAATTATTTTGAGATTACATTCCAGTTAGGAATAGTTCTTGGTATACAGTATCACCATGGAGGAAATATTTCCTCCATGGTATCACTTCATTAGCAGTTATTGGTGAAGCGAACCCAAATTCAAACATTTTTACTATGTATCCAGCATTACTAGTCTCCCTATCTTTTGTACTCAGCGTATCTCGAGAACAAACACTGATTTACGTAAAGATTCTGCTGTCTACAAATTATTAAACGCGTTCTTGGCCCCTTGCTATACCAGAAAACATTTGTTATTGCGATACAACGTATTATTCGGCTATAAACAGGTTAAAAAAAAGACAAAATAAATTGACTTTTAAAAAAATTTCCATGGGTCACTGTAAATCCATTATGCACCACCCGCATATGTGCTGATTTTTGTTACTGCACCTCTGTAGGAGACAGGAGTAATCACAGATACGTGGAGAGTACCATGATTCACACGTACTGTAGGCCTACGTACATACAGGGGATATGAAATGAAATACATATTGTCTGACTTGGAATTATCTATAAAGTACTGGCAGGCCACAACAGACACGACCACAAAGATTTCTGAATAAACTTGGCCAGCCCAACCTAGTTTAGTACATAGTAGTAGTGATAGTAAGCTTAAGCCTACATGTAGGCCCTATAGAGCCCTAATTGTTGACGCATTTGCAACTTGTACAAATTAGTTGAATCACAAAACAGCTTTTCTATCGAGGCCAGAGAAATATATATTACAATACTGTGTATGAGTATATATAATCTTAAATACTTTTAACATTTTGAATTTAAATTCCGAAAGTGATTTTGTTAGCCTTTAAATGGATGCGATCTAGAACCACTCATGTCATCGAATAGCGTAGTTAAAGACATGCTCATGCAGTATGCTTTACAGGATAAATAACCGGTAAATAACAGGGGCGGATCCAGATATGTCCAAAAGGGGGGGGGCGAAAGGGGGGGCCGAAATTTGGGCCGATCGAGACAACAATGTCCTAGGGGGTCTCGGGGCATGCCACCGCGAAATTGTTGTGTTCTAGACGCCCGAAAATAACATTTGAGGCGTTCTGGGCTATCATTTTTTTCTTTTTCTTTCTTTTTTCTTTTAAAGGGGGGGGGGGGCCCGGGCCCCCCTCCCCCCTAAATCCGCCCCTGATTAAATCCTGACTCTATAATCCTGGCTAAGATAACCAACAATTTCTTTTACTGTATCCTGTAACACATTGCAACCGAACAAGCAATTCAGAACATGAAGGGTCCCACCCAAACCACAACCCTTTCTTGTTCTTGTATTTCCACTCTGGCACCCCTCACTTGCTTTGCACTATTCTGTAATTCTGCTCTAGCCTAACTAGGCCTACCTAGGCTTACATTATTCAGGGGCGGATCCAGAAATGTCCAAAAGGGGGGGCCGGAAGGGGGGCCGAAAGTTGGGCCGATTGAGACAACATTGTCGTAGGGGGCCCGGGGGCATGCCCCCGCGAAATTTTTGTGTTCTAGACGCCCGAACATAACATTTGAGGCATTCTTGGCCATCATTTTTTTCTTTTTCTCTCTTTTTTTTCTTTTTTTTTTCTTTTTTTACCTCCCAAAAGGGGGGGCCGGGGCCGGGCCGGCCCCTCCCTAAATCCGCCCCTGTTATTAAAACACTGAACAGTGAAATGGCTCTCAAATTCTGGTATTTAAAGTTTGTATCATATAAAAATAAAAATAGGCCTAAGTAGTGTTTAATTTAAAATATCCTGCTGGATCCGGCCTAACTAGACTCAGTATAGGATTAAGATACTAGCCTAGGCCTAGGTTCCATAAGTACTATGCCTAGACCTAGTCTAGATTTTAGGCGATTAAAATTAAATGAAGGTTAAGCATAGCCTAACCTAGGTCTAGGCTAGGCCAGGCTGCTTTACCTAGACTACACAGGTAGGTAGCAGTGACGAAAGTGTAGTCAGCGAATCGGAAGTTCAAGTCTGGGTGGGAGAGACACTCTTTCTCTCTCGTTGACTGGTGAGGCTGGGAATTCGTAATCGTACCAAGTTGGAAAACAAATAAATATGCCTACACTGTTGCCATATCGATCTGCAGACAAAGCCACACATTTCAAAAAACTTACCTATACCTTAAAAGTTCTCTTCTTTGCAGGGGCAACGCACAACTTCGTGTTTCCTACCTCCCGCCAGCTTCGGTTGTCTAAAAAAAATATAGTAGTCGAGTGTCGAGCGTGAGAGAAATTTGCTATAAAAAAAAAAAAAAAATTAGATTCAAGAGGGCGCACTACCGCCATGCCTTATCATCATCAAAGATGGTTAAGCGGCGCTATACGATCTTTGTTTTAGCCCCCGCATGACGCGTCACGTGGCACACACCGCGCGGCGTCGGGTCGACACGTTCTTTGAATCCAGTCGATTGATCTACGATGTCGAATTACCAGAAAAATAACCAAAATCAACCACCTTATGTGGCTGTTGAAACCAGGTAATATAGGTCAGGTGCCTTCATATTAGCTAGGCCCATATACTACACTAGCCTAGGCCTATAATTTCATAAATAAATACGCCGCTCTACTGTAAAACAGAGGCTTGCCACACCAGGAAGTAGAGTGAGTGAGCCAGCACTGCAGCAGCAAGTGCATGCGGATTGCCCAGGCTACGCCCACTACTACTACCCCTAGGCTTGTATTACTACTAGGGCTAGGCTACCACCGATATAAATCACAGGCTTATTTCTGACGATCGGGTCCACCTATTGTGGACTGGAGTATGAAGCCCACTTTTATTCTAAATTGATTTAACATTTAGGCCAAGTAACAAACATTACTTGTTTCCCGTCCCCGCGCGCGTCGATTTTTTGGGGATATGACCGGTTGAGCCGCCGGTAATTTCTATAGAACGCCAAGCGCGTCTTTCAGTGAATGTAGTGCGTCTCTCAGTGAATGTAGTCGGCTTGCCGATGTCATCAGTGAATGAACCCCCTGGATACCAGCTACATATTCATTCATTCTCAGTCTTGTCAGTCGTTGATTTGCTCGTATTGCCGTTCGTGATGTATAAT
>NW_022738837.1:269361-271860 GCF_011630105.1 Anneissia japonica
GTCTATGTTATTATACAGTATTTACTATGGTTTTGTAATTTATATATATTTATTTTTTTACTATTTGTTAAACTTATATATAATAAATGATAAGAATGTATGGAGTTTTTTTTTTAACTATCTGGCAAGCTGACTGAGTAAATACTCACGAAATTATAATTAAAACGATAGAAAGAACAAGTAAATAAATTAAAATACGTCCCAAAATATTTAATAAATCAGTGCAAAAACCGAGTATTAAATAAATTGAAATAATTGAGTAAATAAACTGAAATACATCCCAAACAACAGTACCAAGAACGAATAATTTAAGTGAAATACGCCGCAATTAACGCACTACATTCACTGAGAGACGCGCTTGGCGTTCCATAGAAATGACTGGCGGCTCAACTTGTCTGCGGCTCAACCGGTCATAATCCGATTTTTTGGCCCGCGTCGATTTCTTTGTTATTTGTTATTTTTAGAAATTTCGTTTTTTAGTTCCTTTGTGACCTTAAGGTCACAAGGAACTAATGGGATCATTCGAACATGAAATATATATATGTGTGTATGTGTGTGAGCAAAGTGAGCAGCGGGTTTGTAAACGAATAGGCTCCTAAACGGTGCCTCACGGTGGGTATAATGTTTTCCTCATAGTAACTGGTGGACATGAAGTTGTGCAACAATTGTTTGTTTTTTATGTTAGATGAGAAATGTAGGACGTACGCGATAAAACATATACCCCCTACCACCATTTTTGAGTCGTTTTTAGGAGAAAATTTCGATATGCACATGCGTCGGAAAAACTTTGCCGACATTTTGTTTTTCATCGCGAGAGGGTAAGCGAGCTCCATAATGCACTTGTTGTGGTGTAGTTGACCAATTGTTTACGGGATCGTCGGTAGGGTTAGGCCTCTGTCGTGTTAATGTAGCAGGTGCATGGGTTATTAAGAATGAAAAAAAGTGATCTAACCAAACACGGTCTTTACATAATGGTATTGGATCAAACATGTTTAATATTTTGCGGAAATTTTGTTTTCTATCGCGAGAGTATACAGTTTACACTAGAGAAGTTGTCTGTGTTGTTTATGCGAACGTCTAGGCACTAGCGTGAACTTTAGGTAGTTGTGGTAAGTCGACTACTGCTTGTCGTCTAGTAGGTGTAACATGTGTTATAGTAAAAATTAACATGATCTGAACATTTTACATTATAGTATTGAATCGAATGTGCTAACCTACCTAAAGTCTTTTACACACGATGAACACGTGTAGGGACAATCAAACGGTGAGTCACTTCTGGCCTAGTAGTAGTAGTACTTAGGCTAGGCCTAGCGTAGGCCTGCTACTACTAGGCCGCCTAGGCCTATATTAATTATTATATAGGAAACCTGACTATATTTGGAATAGGTAGTAAACTTAAAACGTTCTTCAGAATTCTCCGAAAGGCAGATTTGTTACAAACCGACTATTATGAACATATTTATAGAGCTTAAAACATCGTACAGGCCGATCTTTTTGTTCAGTCAATATAGACGCGATGAGTTAGGCCTAGGCTAGGCTAGTAGGCCTACGTCGAAAAATTCTTACGTCAATTCCTGCTCACCATTATGAGCCATATGCCCATTTTCTGAGTGGATAGTCCGATCGTATGACCATTTATGTATCAATCAAGGCAGGAATATTATATTTCGCCTAAAGTAGCCTTGCATTGCACACTTTATTTGAACTTGAAGGACAGCCTTCTGATTCATGGACTTTTATTTCTTTGCCTAGCGCTAACTAGCGGCACAGACCCGTCTGGCCCGGGGCACTTTCCCCTTATGGACCGGGCTCTTGGTGCCACTGGGGATTTGACTTTACTTTTTACCTTTCAAAATAAATGAAATGAAATGCAAAATTGTCACAAATGTTTTATTTTTTTGCAGATTGAAGTGAGTGTTGGTACCTCGAAGGAGGCACAGGATAGCTATCCCAGATTATGACGTGAATGTTTTTGTTGTCTGTAACCTAGAGCTTTATTTATTTATTTTTGGAATTGTATATTGTTTTTATATGTTATCCTTGTATCATTTTATATTTTAAAGATGGATAAAGGATATAATGAGAATATAAAGGAATGACAAGAATCAAGAATACATTATTTTTTTATCGAACAAATAAGTATACAATGAAAATAGCTGATTATTATTAATTATAATGTAAACAATTATTGGCTAAATACTGGCGTTAATCTTTCTAAATCTGTAGGTACTGGTTGTATCTTATGATCCAATGATTAATTTAAATAATATACTTGTCTTGTGATGTGATATCTTGCCTAAAACCAAAAATGCCTGAAAACAGAAAACACAAGCAAATCAGATTAACAGTTACTATACAATATATAGGGTATTTTTGATTTTTTTTTTATTGATTTTTTTTTTCAATAAAAAAAATTAATGAATTTCATACTGTACCTTGTGTTTTTATATTTGTTATGTCCTCTGGATGCTTTACTGTACGACTCTTTATGTGTGTGAC
>NW_022738837.1:271925-281081 GCF_011630105.1 Anneissia japonica
TATGTATATATATATATATATATATATATGTAGGCTGTAACCTAGGCTAGGATTTAAGTAAGAAAGCAACATCAATGCAACCACTCTTGTCCAATATCTCAGCCCAATCCTGAAATGCAACACTGACACGGGCAGTTTATAACTTTGAACATCCAGGCTAGGATGTGCCGAAGGAGACATTTGCTCGTGTACAGTATTCAGTCATAATGGAAAGTCAGAATCTTAAGCTCCCTACTCTTGCTTACATAAGAAAACGAGCTGATGTCATTCAAATTTTTAAGATCTTTTAAAGGAATAGATAATTTAAAGTATCTTGACTTCTTTGAATTGAAATCCAGAACCAGAGGTAACTGCCTGAAAATTAGAAAGCAACAAGTTAATTCCAGATTAAGACAGCTTTCCTTCTCTATAAGAGCAATCAACGACTGGAACAATTTGCCAGATAAAGCCTCAATCGCACTGGATTAAATTTTGGGAATATGTAACCGTCATCACGGTAAACATTTCTAGGGTAAATGTTACCGTCAATCGCACTTGGACTTTTCAACTTGGTTAGTTTTCCCGAGTAGTGTAAAATTTACTATTGAGGGCGGTACATTTTGACCCGTAACATGACCCGTACTGACATGACCTACAGCCTTCTGATCCCTTGATCTGTTTCACGCGCTGATTTGCACATACTTTCTAGCTAGTTCTTACTAAAATCGTTGGAAAAAGAAAATGGCTGAAAAAAGCAAACAAACGAAGAAAAAAGTTAATTTAACCGACTTGTGGATGTTTGCATTGGATTTTCCAGGCCTGTCAAAATAGCTCGGTAGGAATTCCTAAGTAAATTTCACTCCCGAAAACTAACCGGTGGCGACAGTCAAGTTAACCGAGCAGGACTATCCGCACTGGATTTTTTCGGTCGAACTTACCGACAAGACGGTTACTTTTACTGAAATAAATCCAGTGCGATTGAGGCTTAAGATTGTAAATGCATCCACCGTAAACGAATTTAAGACAGAGATTGAGAAACACTCGTCAAATCAACCCCTGAAGTTTAATCCCTATCAGAGGAAATGGGAAGGAGTACCTAAGCGGAGCATACTGTATAAGCTTTAGCTTCAAGCCCAACAACAAAAATAAAAACAAAAAGCAAAAGCTGGTTTCTACCCCTTCGTTATATCAACACAATTGATAGATCAAAACTGGCTCCACCGCGAGTCTTTTGTGAGGAGGAAACTCCACCAATGCCAACTGAGGAAGGAGTGGTGTCTGCTGACGCAGATGCAGAAGCAATATCGCTGCTGCAGGAGGGCCAAACTGTATTAAATGAGAACCACAACATCTTCAGCCGACCTGGCTCTATCGACAGTATTAATGCTTGGGACTATGGAGTCTTCATTGGGAGCCGAGAGGAAAAACTTTAAATTTATCAACAAAGGTACGCTAACGGCTATGACTGAGATGACCAACAGTACAGTACACGGTGTGAAGTCTTTGACAACAGAATTGGCATTGAGTCCTTCTGCTTCACAAATCGGACCAAGTTTCCCTTGTTTAGAGAGCATACTGTATCAGGTTTCCAAAACGACTTAGAAAATTGTCGACCAATGAGTTGAAATATAGGGAAATGCCGAAGGCATTATCTGGAATACGATTCATTGCGGGATGAAAAAGCGGCAGAAGAGGAGGCAAAACAAAGACGAAAGGAAGAATGCAAGATGAAAAAAAAAATGGCTTCTGCCCAGTCAACAACAAAACAAATAAATACCAACATTTAAGGCAACAAATGTCGAAAAAGAGTATGACGATTCCAACCTATGGGTATGTTGTGAGTGTGGACGTTGGTTAAACTGCACATCAAATTGCTGTAGTATTGGCGAAGTTGAAAAGATGATGGAAGAGGAAATCGACAGCTTTAGATTGGCAATACAGTGTCTGCAATTGATTTTTGGCTGGCCTATCATTTTGCGGTATTAAAAAAAAAATGAATAAAAAACAAAAAGTGTGGGTGTACAACCTGTGTAAAGGTGCTTAAGGAGCACTGAAACAAGAATGCCGATAGTTGAAAAATGATGGGCTTCTTAACTCACAAGTGACTATGAAAGAATTTTAGGTTTAGGGAAAAAATATCAGACCGAAAATGCACGTAAAAACAATTTAAAAGCTTTCGTTTTATTGGTAATTTGTTGTTGTTGTTGTTGTTGTTGTTGTTATTATCATTATCGTTATTATTATTATTATTTATATTATTATAATACAACATCTCGTTCACTTGAGTAGGATTACTTGGAGACATTAAAACATAGAAAAAGGTTGAACCATTTAATAAATTTGGCTCAACAAAAGCAACATTTCAGTTTAACTTGTAGAGTAATTTGATAATAATTTTGTTGATCAATTCTTAATCCATTTTTTGCTTTCATCTCCTTAGCCTGGGAATGCTGGTTGTGGAGCTCTATTGGAAACATGCACCAAAGACTTGTAACAACTTTGTTGAACTTTCAAGAAAAGGCTACTACAATGGCATCTCATTTCACAGAATTATCAAAAATTTCATGGTCCAAGGAGGAGACCCTACAGGAACAGGTGATATTTTATTTATGTTTCATATTTCAAATAAATGTACATTTCACTAAATTTAATATTATTTGTTAATTTGTTACAAATTAGGTCTGCTGCGTACTGAAAACGCATATTTTATATACAAATGATGCTCAAATATTAAGTAAAATATGGTGATATCATATTAAACCATCTCTTCAATAAAAAGTGAAGATAAAGAAGAATCACTTTGGAAGTATATGATACAATACTTCCATGTTGACTGTTAAGTTTAAAGGTTATTCATTTATACCACGCAAAATACAAGGATGTCTATGCGCAAAACAGCTGATGTAATTGGAAAATAAACAAGAAAAGAGAAACTTCAAGCCAGCAGCCAAACAGCAATATGGTGGATACACCCTCGTCGCTAAGCAGGGATCTGTCAAAATGTACCATCTCTAGCACCAGTTGAGTCTCCTGGTAGAACTAGAAAATGCAAGCTGGCAAGGTTATGACTTCTACCATACAGTAGGCCTACTCATCCACCTACAAGTAAATCTCAAGTTTCAGGGAGAACTAAGTAGAAAGAAAGTTGAATTGTTTTAGCTTGAGAAAATAGTTGTGTTATTTTTGCAGGAATTGAACTGTAAGACTGAAAGGAGAACATCATACTTTTTTCACCATATAAAGGAAATGATTGATTAATCAAGCTATAACCCCTACTCCAGGCTAAAGCTACATTGGATATCTGCTACAGGTGTGAAAGGCCAAAGTTTGTACTAGAAAAGTATGAAATGTATGGAAGCCAGTTGATGCCACCAGTGAAATAAATTTAAAAGCCGTTAAGTGGCGGCCACCATATAATTATCTGGTGGCCGCCACTTATTATCTGGCAGTCGCCACATAATTATCTGGCAGCTGCCTCATAATTATCTGGCGGCAAATGCATGAGAGTGTTGCGTGTTGTTTTCGTTTTCATGAATGTGCCGAAAACATATCTTTTTTTTTTAATTAAAGGTCGAGAAGGTGCTTCCATATATGGTCAATATTTTGCGTTTGCCACTTAACGGCTCTTAAATTTTAATTCACTGGTGGTACTAACAGGCTTCCGTAAAATGCATCAGAGTGTTGCAAGTTGTTTTTGTTTTCATGAATGTACCGAAAACATTTTTTTTTTTTTTTAAATTACAGGTCGAGGAGGTGCTTCCATATATGGTCAATATTTTGAGGATGAAATTCATCCAGAGTTGAAGCATACTGGTGCTGGTATTCTTTCAATGGCAAATAGCGGACCAAATACGAACGGAAGCCAATTTTTCATTACCCTTGCACCGACGCAGTGGCTGGACGGCAAGCATGCAATTTTTGGGCGACTCTCCAAAGGCCTTGCGATTTTGAAGCGAATGGGCATGGTGGAAACGGACGGCAACGACAGGCCTCGGGAAAATGTAAAAATAATGGTAGCATATCCAGTAATGGATGCTGATAGTTGAACACGTCTACTGTATCAAGATGAATTTGGAACAATCAACGCTAAGTGGGATCTGTACAACCGGTTTGCGCGTGGAAAAGTGGATTGTGGGTTCGTATCCTCATATGGACATATCCAATTCCATCGCAATATTGATCTCAAATCTCTAGTGATCAATATGCAGAGTACAGTACATAATGTATAGGCTTGTTTTACATGTTGTAGGACTCGGGTTATTTTTTTAGGACCCTTATTTTCTACAGTTGCTTATCCAATGAATTATTGTATGGATAGCACTTTCGCATTTTGGTTGCAGTAGAAATATTACATACTATATTACTATAACCAATAAAAATAGATATTTTTTTTATGCATTACTGACACACAGTGCAGTGAAGTTTTACCCCTGAGGGATGTTGACCTAAATAGTGCCA
Source organism: Anneissia japonica (assembly GCF_011630105.1). NCBI lineage: Eukaryota > Metazoa > Echinodermata > Crinoidea > Comatulida > Comatulidae > Anneissia > Anneissia japonica. The sequence goes on from NW_022738837.1 coordinate 276,363, forward strand.
CCATTAAATCTGTTATTGTTAACAGGGTTCTCCCCAGGATTTTTTTAAGCTGTAATGGCAAATGCGTAACTCAAAGTTTTACGGTGCTTAACGCGTCGGTTACGCATACATTGCTTAACGCGTCGGTTACGCCTTGATGATGGTTGTGCAAGGCTTGTCCACCCATGTTGTCTGGCCAATAACGCTCTTTCTGGGACGACGTTGATGTGTCTTGCATAGTTTGCAAACCATACCTGCATATTTGTAATATTTTAATAACAATATAACAATTTAAATAACTGTCAAAATGAAGGTGTATCGGTAATTTAAGCTGTGTCGGTAAATTTTATTTCTGTAGTAAGGTGTAACGGCTCCGATACAGCTAAATGCCCTGGGGAGAACCCTGGTTAAGTATAATGTAGCTTCATGAAAATTTGAAAAATTGTTATTAGACAGATCAGTGTTTCAAACCCTCGCTGTACATTTTACTTGCGTGCTTGAGCAAGGCACTTCATGTATGTTGCTTCAGAGCTGAAAATTAACCTCTAAACCCAAGTAGCCAGCAGGGCCACTGAAAAATACATGCCACTGGCCCTGGTCAAAATCAAGTCGTCCTGACTTCTTTCGGCACAACAAATTACAAAATCAAGTACTGTACAAACATAAACTTTATGTACCTTTATTCTCGTATGCAGTCTGGGACTGAATTTTACCTCTGCTGTATGGCATTGTAGCTCTAAACAATCTGCTTAACATGGTAAACAATTATCATGATCTACTGTATACAACACTACAACAGAGTAATAATATACAAAATAGCGTGATTGATAAACACTTATTTACACATACTTTTATGTGACAATATGTACTTACCGGTATTTTTAAAATTTTAATAATTGATGAATGTATATTAAAAAACTGAGTCAATTCATCGATGAAGGAACCTTTTAGGCTAGGGATGATCGCCACTGCCGCCAGGCAATTTCGACAGTACATCATCTTAGTTTCGGCGCTGGGCGTTTCTGGCTTTTTGTACTTCAGCCACGGCAGACCGTGGTGCCATTTCGTTAGAAATTTCCTATTTCTTGATTCGTTCTCGTACCTTCGTTGTGTAGCCAGAGTTTCTTCATTTGTTTTGTTTTGTTTTTTTTTTTGGTTGGTGGGATCTCCTCATTCCAGGACCTTGACAGTCCAAATGAATGTTTCGGCCTTTTTGCACACGCGAACGGAAATAGCGCACCGCGGATGAAAAGTTTCAAGTTTGTGTCGCGTCATTATTCATCGCCTAGCTTACGTCGCTGTAAGGGCATGCGCAAATGCCGATTAAGAAAACAACAACAGGACTGAGCATTGTGTGTGGAGAGAGCGAAGGAAACTATCAAGCGGGGAGCAATTATAGTATAGGCCTAGTAGTAGTAACAACAACCGCAGTGTGCTGTCGGAGTCCCTCCAGAACTCAGGGCCTAGGCCTAGAGCGTAATCGCAAATGAAGCCATAATAGAAGGCCTTAGTAAGATTATTTTAAGAAGAATTCGTGAAAATGGTAGGCAGTAAAAGAGAAAAAAAAAATACAACAAAACACATTCTCAGAATCCATAGTATAACTTTATTGTTGAAATCAATTTTTTTGGTGATTTTTTTCTCGTCGCCAAACGGGGCGATATTTCCAAAAATTTCTGTCGGCCTGAGCAATTATTAGTCGCCACTGGCGATCGGACGACCGTTAATTTCTAGCCCTGTTGTTTCAGTCTACCCAGCTGTATTAATGGGTACCAGCAAACTGCTGGGAGCAGCCTGAACTGCACTAGCGTCCCAGACAGGGAGAACATTACACTCTCTCCTCCGCTTCACTCCACAGAAACAGGGCACAAGCTCCAGCCTTAATGGCTCAGCAAGGCTGGCTGCCATAAAATGTGAAAACCATTAAGAGAGCAGCTGCTTTGTAGAGATCCATTCTAAATGGTCCACTCAGCAGCTGCAACTTAGTCAATGTATTAAAATAAAAACATGTTCCCAGTTACAGTGTAACTGTATTTAGTTTACTTACTCCCACCTACTGTAGGTATGGCATTATCGCAATTGTCTTACCTGCTCCTTACTTCACGAGAAAGAAAATTTAACTATAATATTGCAATAAATACTTAAAAAGTAACTTGCTCTAATATTGAATGCAAGCAAATAGTCATGCATAATATTAACTACAAATGGGATTTACAAAAACTTTGTCACCAGCCAAATCATGACCAAGCAATGAGGAAATGCCCTCCACTTGTATAGTATGTCTAGCACCGACTGTTACTAATCTACAGATTTATTCGGACTATTATTTAGAATACATTCTTTACAAATGTAATTTCACATAATTTAGCGAATTCCTAGTCAACATTTCTAGATGCGCCAGCGATCAAGTAAATGCTCCTTATCTCCAGTAAACTCAACAGAAGTGGTATTAGCAGCTTTATTTAAATTTCTAAAATTTTACCTGTTTGCTTTAGTTATAAGCTTTTAGAATTGCCCCTTTCACTATATCGTAATCAAAGTGACGAGGCTGAAAATATAATCTCATGCCTTTCCCACCAGGGCATTTTGTAAATCATAAGAGCAAAACATGTTTAGGCCACTTAAGGCTGCCCGCAATCTTCATGAAATACAGAAATTAATTTATCTACCTGTCCTCACGAAATGCAGGCACTAGTTCAATATACTTAGTGGCATCAGATTTACTCATTTCAGATGGTGGCCCTTTCTGCATATCCATCTCTTTTTTAATCTTCTGCTCTCTCTCCTTTCTCGCTCCAACTTTATCTGTCTTTCATCTTTCTCTCGCATTCCACCTCTTTCTTCTTCAACTAAAGTGTTGGCTATAAATCTCTCAACATGTTCTCGCTGACACTAAATGCATCAGTTGGACTATCTTGATTAACTCTATCAGTTTCTAAGGCTAAAGCATCGACCATATTTTGCTACTAAATTCTTAATTTCTCGTTTCTTCATATCTACTCTTACTTTCACTGTAAGGATTTTAGCTATCAGCAAACAAATCGTTTTTTTCTTAATTCATTAAAGTCATCTACAGAAGGGTTTCCCATGCATTAATCAATGTCATGTTGACCGATGCCATATTACAACCTGTGTTACTTAAAAATGATAGATATGTGTTGATTGAAAATTAAATCAGCATAATACAATTATAACTTAACGTTATTGTCTTGGCAAAGGTCAGTCAGTCAGTCATTTCTATTCCTCTTCTATTTCAGTCCTGCTATGACTTGTTCCTGGTCTTATTCCTGGTTTGTATCTTGACTAAATCAGTTCTGATTCCTTTTTGTCCTGGTCTTAACCTGGTACCTTGACTTTACTGCTCCCTCTATCGTCCCCATATCACAATTCTTCTCTTTGCCCTTTAGTAGGCTTTATTTTGAAATGTTTTCTAACTAACATATCAATTCCTTGCGTTCCTTTTCTTATCCTTTTCCCCCAGTTGGTTTCAATTAACTTCTATAGTTATGTACAGCAGTTCTCTTCTCCTCTACAGTTAAATTTAAGGCAGTTGAAGTCGATCACCTGGTCTTTTTTTCTAGCGATTTCTCTGGTCACTGTCGAGTTGGATTTTCTTTATTGTTTTTCAGACAAGCTCACAAATTTCTGTCTGCAATATAGAACAAAGTATTGCCATCTCAGTCCTCTTTTGTGTTTAAATCATTGCACCCTACCACTATAAAGACGGGATATGACTAAAAGCTGTCTCTCCATGGAAGTCCACACAGCTATCATCCATGAATTTCGCAGAGTGGATTGACTCATCTTGTCTTACCGACTCTCTCTTTACCCAGAAACAATACTAAATATTCCCTGGAATATTTTACATAATTTGTAAGATTTTGTTTTTATTGTAATTTCAGTAAGATGTTCAAGCAAAAAAAATGGTCATCAAGAACATATTTTGAGGATTACAAAAGCATTTAGTTTACGTATTAATTGCAATGCAATTGACACATCTTGTTTTGCCAACTCCCTCTTTACCCAGAAACAATACTAAATATTCCCAGGAATACTTTACATAATTTGTAAGATTTTGTTTTTAATTGTAAGTTCAATAAGAAGTTCAAGGAAAAGAAATGGTCATCGAGAACATCTTTTGAGGATTACAAAAGCATTTAGTTTACGTATTCATTAATTGCAATGCAATTGACACAAATTGTCTTTCCCACATCTTCTTTTCCGAGGACAATACTGTACTGAATATTTACAACTTGTTTTGCTAAATCTTTCCTTAACTCTTTCACTGCTGCAGGTAAATGCACCCCCTGTGCTGGGCCTTTTTTTTTTTTTGAGGGAAAAAGGTGATTTTGAAATAATGCCAAAAAATACTAAAAGAGGTGATTTTGACATTCTTTTTGAGTGTTGGGGTGGAAAAGAGGCTGGCCTATGTGGTGAAGATTAAAAATTTTCACAATTAGGTGGTGGCGTTCATCTTGAATTTTCCTTTTTTTTTTATAAATTCTGTAAAATACTTACTTTTTCTTCAAGAAATTCATATGGGATGTTGTTTTTTTCATGTGATAATGAAGATACATAAAATGAACAAAAACATCGCTCTAAAATATGTTTTTTGTAACAAGAAGTCATTTACAGTATACCCCATATAAGTCAGTTTGTAAATAATTGTAACAACAATGATTGTCTTTCATGAAATAAAACTGCTTGACAGCAAAAAAAATCACCTGTATCATCGACAGA
>NW_022738837.1:281284-284186 GCF_011630105.1 Anneissia japonica
TACACAGTGGCTGTAGGCCTATCTAACCTAGGCCTAAACTCACGATACGATATTTTCAGCTATTGTATGATATTCTTCTCATGAATTAAATTTAGGCTTTTTGAGATTCGCGAAAGTTTAATGTAGCAAAAACGGCCGAAATTATCAATTCGCGAAAGTTTCTGGTTTACAGTATCTATTTAAGCTAGGTAGGCCTATGTATGAAGAATATGTAAAAATATCAACTTTTTAGAGCTCAGTAATTGATTCTGAAAAACTGTTTAAAAAAAAATGATGTAGAGAAATGCCATCAAATGGGCTTACAAAACTCCAAAACCCTGGAGCGCAATGGCGCTTCCACCCCCTTGACCCCCGATCAGGGCTCTGCCCCTGGACCGCGATGGGGGTCTAGGCGGCCCCCTATACCCCGGCCTATTTCAATTTACTCTCCTGTTACTTTCAAATTTCTCCTGCTACTCAAATTCTTAAATAAACCCCTGCGCGCAATTCAACAACATTTTTTTCTACCAGGTATGCGCAGTGAAAGGGTTAATACAATGAACACAACTTGTCTTGCCCGTTCACTCTTTTCTCAGAACAATGCTAAATATTCCCAGGAATAATTACATAATTTGAAAGAAAAAAAGCTTATTCATTCCCACCCTCTCTTTACCTGGAACAATATTAAATAAGGAATACTAATGTAATTTTTAAGATTGTTTATGGAAAGTTCAAGCAAAAAAAATGGCCATCAAGAACATCTCTTAAAGAATATGAAAACATTTTCATTCATTAGAATGCCATTGACATAACTTGTTTTGCCAACCCCCTCTTTACCTGAAACAAACTAAATATTTCCAGGAATACTTGCATAATTCGTACAAAACTTGTCTTATTTTAAGCCATAAATGTGTCTAGCCGATGCTTTCTTTATTAGTGTCAATGCCAAATATTCCTAGGAAATAATTTGTAAGATTGTTTTCTATATTTTTATTTTAATAGAAAATTGATAGAAATCAATTTTTAATTTTATCTTCAAGCAATAGAATCAACCCTTCAAAAATTTGCTGTAAAAATGATCGAATGTTTTAGAATGCAAAAAAGTAATTTTAGGACAAATTTTTCTGAAAAAAGTAACTTGTCTTTCCGACATCTTCTTTCCTAGTAACAATACTAAATATTCTGAGAAATACTTACATAATTTGTAAGATTGTTTATTGTAATTTGAATATTGAAGCACAAGCAAAAGGAATGGCCCTCAAGAAAATCTTTTAAAGAATATAAAAACATTTAGTTTACTTATTCATTCACTAGAATGTATTGACACAACTTGTCTTACACACCCGTTCTTTTCCAGTAACAATGCTAAATATTCTGAGGAATACATACATAATTTGTAAGATTGTTTATTGTAATTTGAATAAGAAGCTCAAGCAAAAGGAATGGCCCTCAAGAAAATCTTTAAAAGAATATAAAAACATTTTGTTTACTTATTCTTTCATTAGAATGTATTGACACAAATTGTGTTACCTACCCGTTCTTTTCCAGTAACAATTTTAAATATTCTGAGGAATACTTACATAATTTGTAAGATTGTTTATTGTAATTTCAATAAGCAAAATAGAAATGACCATCATGAACATCCTTTTAAAAAAATATAAACATTTTGTATACCTATTCATTCATTAGAATGCCAATTTGACAACTTGTTTTGCTAAACCCATCACTTACAAGTTACAATGCTATAAAAATATGTTATTTCTCCTTTTCGAATTTTATGTTCAAGCAAAAGCAATGACCATAAAAAACTTTCTGTAAAAATGTTTAAATTATCTAAGACTGTAATTACAGTATATGACAAATTTTCCCGAATAAAAACAAGAGCCATGTTTTTACACAAGCTTCTCTTCCCTATTTTTTTTAATTTATCTTCAAGCCATAGAATCAACCCTTAAAATATTCACTGTAAAAATAATTGAATGTTTTAGAATGCAAAAAGTAATTTTAGGACAAATTTTCCTGAAAGAGTATGAGCCACCTGTTTTACAAAACTTGTTTTTCCAACACGTTCTTTCCTAGTAACAATACTAAATATTTTGAGGAATACTTGCATAATATTCCCACCATACACCCAGGTTAACATTACTACCATCAATTACTTGTGGTGGAAGAGAATTGTTGACATGGAATGCACAATCTTCTTGCTTGTATTCAGTAATTTCCTCCACCTTTAGAATTTTTGTCACTAGTTCTGGTAATGTTTTGAGATTGTTGTTGAATGACACCATGAACCAAGGGGTCAAGAGCAGACTTCGCTCTAAGCAAGGGTTGTTTAGTGGGAGCTTTGCTTGAAGGTCAACACCACATTTTGGTCAACAGTTCACAGGGAATGTCTTTGCCTTGCATTAATCCAATGAACATATTTTCAGGTTTCAATTGGTTGGATTTATCTGCTACTGTATGTTAAGGCTGCCAGGGATCTTTGAAAGCGCTTACTTTCAAATTGTTGGAAGACTTCAGGCTTCATGAAGCAAGCAAGAAAGTTAAGAATTTGTGAACCTGTGTGACTTTAGTCCCAAAGAGACGCACTGTATACTTTATCATCAGTGACAATACGGCACTGTAGCAAATTTAATTATTTTTATTCAAAAATTATAAATAGTTGCAGTCGGTGAGATTGCTAAGCAAGGTAAAAGAACAAGTCTCGTGTTGTCGACATGTAAAAAATGATTGCAAAACAACGCAATTCAAATTCATTTTTTTACGAATTTTATTTTGATTCAGAATTAACATAAAAGATTTTGTCCAATTTAAATGTTTTAACATAAAATTGTTATTTTCTTAAATGTATATATACTAGCATTTAAAACTAATTAATTGTTGTTAATTTCCATTTTTTGTATGTTTTTTATTGAACTTGTTC
>NW_022738838.1:0-512 GCF_011630105.1 Anneissia japonica
TATCTCGCCGAGTTGAACACTTAGTGCTAATTTTTGACTTTCCGCCATATTTAAAGTACTTTTCCAAAAAACTTCAAACTTTCTATGGAATAGTATTTGTTTCAGGCTATCTCACAAAAAATAGCCCCTGAGCAACTCATTCCAAGTAAGACTCATCTTGGAGTTAAACAGAGCATTAACTTTGACAAAGATACCAGACCGTAAACACTATTGTTAGTTATATTAATGAAGCAATACACAGATTTATGCAAATACTCATAAAATGAAGGAATGTAGTTACTAAGTGGCACTACAGTGTCTAGGTAGTTTAGTACTAAATGCAGTTTAAAGAACCATACATAAAATTTGCATGATAACGAAAGACAGAACATATTCACACGGTATGATTTAAAAAGGAGACATTACACTTTGTCAGAACAATTACTAAATTTTCTTGACAGGGAATTTCCTCTTATACAAAGTGATCTGCACTGACGCTTAATATCAAGCTCATCATTTAGCGTAAAATGATT
>NW_022738839.1:0-194 GCF_011630105.1 Anneissia japonica
CAACGTACAAATTGCTGATAGGCTGTATACCTGTAACGCCTGGAAAAAAAAATTGTGAAGCAATACTAATATAGATTTTTTTTTTGTGTGTGAGGGGAAGAGAAAACAGGAATTAAAGCATAACTACACCTCATAAATAGTAATCAGATTTAATAAAATATTTTATTGGTCAATTCCACTTGTAAGCAGTGGGG
>NW_022738839.1:220-552 GCF_011630105.1 Anneissia japonica
GTAAGGTACCACCCAAAATATTAACTAATGTATGCCTAATAGAACAAAAATATATGTTGATGTTTGCGGTACACCATATAGGCATTTTTGAAAAGAACTGTTGTAGTTAAGAAACTCTCAACGTTTTAATTGAGTTGCTTCAGTCGTCTTCGGGAGAATAATACCTGCAGAAATTTCAAAGGGAAATACTTATATGTTTGAGTAGAGAAGTACAAAAATAATTCATCTATGTATTCTTTACCTTTCGACTCCCCCTTCGGTCACAGGTTCTGGTATTGTGAAACATACTGCCAATATGCAATTTGAATTGTTACAGGATTTAAGATGGCTGG
>NW_022738840.1:0-793 GCF_011630105.1 Anneissia japonica
TCAAAAGCTACAAAAATGATGTATAAGCCACTCCCGTGTGGTCTAGTGGTTAGGATTCGTGGTTTTCACCCACACGGCAAGGGTTCGATTCCCGGCAAAGAAAAGCAATTTTTTAGGTATTTTCACTTACGATCGAATGAAGTATTACGGTGTCGTTAGATGTATAATCTGATAAAACTATCAATAAATTAATATAAGCTATATAATAATGTCCAATTTATTTATTTTTTATTTAATTACTTTGTAAACATCGACGCCTTTAGATCGGAGGCACTAAAGGGTGGTGCGTTAAACTTGAATATATTACAATGTGTCACTTAATTACTGTAAAATTAATACTAATAAAATATAATTAATACAACCTTTAAATTGGGTTATGAATTTAGAATTAAATAATACAATAAAACAATTTCAACTAAACGAGTAAAAGAAATGAAATGATTTTGTTTTGGTAAGATGGTTTTCTCCTTTTGATTATCTCCGTTTATTTAATCGTGTGCTGGGCAATAAAGACAGAGGTGCGAGGATTGAAACCTCTCTCTTCTAAGCATTTTGTTGTTTTAAATTATATGTTTTTAACGCTTTAAGTTAAAATCATAATATTTTTTTTACCAGGTGAACGTCGTCTCACAATGAAAAGCAGAGTGGCGCAGCGGAAGCGTGCTGGGCCCATAACCCAGAGGTCCGAGGATCGAAACCTCGCTCTGCTAACCGTTGTTTTTTTTTTGTTTTTTCATTTTACAACAAATCAATACTTTTAAACGTATATCATTTTCCGAAATTAAATGCGTTT
>NW_022738841.1:0-791 GCF_011630105.1 Anneissia japonica
GAATAAAAAGATGATCCCTGACAATAACAAGAGGTGATCCGCTAATGTTAGCGGATCACCAAAAAGATGATGATGATGATCCTGACAATAACAAGAGGTGATCCGCTAGTGTAGCGGATCACCAATGATGATGATCCTGACAATAACAATAGGTGATCCGCTAGTGTAGCGGATCACCAACTAGATTTGAACTCGTCACTGAGGACGAGTTAGGTGATCCGCCGCACTTTGACCCACCGCACGTTGAAAAGCTTACCATGACTATTCCAGACCAAGCCAAATGTTCGCTGACAGCGATTGTGCGTAAACTCGTGGCATTTTTTGAGATATCGTGCGAACAGAAAAGGGGGAGAAAGAAAAGAAAAGGGGAGAAAGAAAGAAGAATAAGAAAGTTGAAGATGATTCCGTACAATAACAATAGGTGATCCGCTAACGTTAGCGGATCACCAACTAGATTTGAACTCGTCACTGAGGACGAGTTAGGTGATCCGCCGCACTTTGACCCACGAGGAACTGTGCGCGCGGCGGATTGAACAATAATTAAATGCTGATAATGGAAATAGGCTATGTTCAGACACAACGACTTACGCTAGCGTAACCTTAATCGAGTGGTGTGAACTTGTGCGCGGCGTAGCGAACGCCAGTATTATCGCGCAATCACTGGCGTACGGTAATCCAGCAACAGACCCCAGATTAGCGTACGCCACTGAGCTACGACAGTCATGCACCAGGTCAGAAATTGACCAATCACAAAAAGCTTATATGTAAACATGAAGTAAAATGCGCGAATT
>NW_022738842.1:0-1907 GCF_011630105.1 Anneissia japonica
ATATATATATATGTATATATATGTGTATATGTATATATTTATGTGTATATGTATGTAAGTATGTATGTTTGTATATATACAAGATGCGTTTGATCGTGTTACGTAAGAAATTACTGTGATATATGAAGTACTAAACTATGTTTATTTATATATTAATATTTGTTTTTTCAGATTATGATTTCATAATTCCCCCAGGATATTTGAAACCCGCAACGACAACATTCGTTGTCATTGGTATTTTACTCAACCTAATCGTGATATTTGCATCATCATTTATTGTAGTTACCAATAAACACTCTAGACCATCCAGCATAAAGTCACACAGGGCCGTAAGGATAAGACCATATGTCCATTTTTATCCCATGTTATTCGCAGTAGCTAACATCGTCTTCTTAGGCTACGAATTTCTATTTCTACCTTTTTGGTCTCCGTTTAACATCAGTACAATACCATGTAAAATTCAAGGTTCAATGGACTACATTCTAACCAGTGTGTTAGTCTACTGCATTGTTGCCCTATGTTGCCATGTGTTCTCTGCTACACGAAACCGTACATTGACGGTAACACCAGTCATCAAACATCGATTTATAATACTGTTGATCATTATTTTATTGTCTATCGTAAACGGCGTGCCAATAATGATTTGGGGAAGCAAAGTGGAGTACAACACTAATTACTCTTTCTGCCGCAAGTGGAATTCCGACACATTATTTGCATATGTTTTCATCGTATACATTACAACCATGGTCTACTTTCTGCCACTGTTGATCATCACTATATTGTACTTGATGGTTGTATACCTCCTTTATCAAAGTTCGTCCTCTTGTGGGGTTATCAAGAGATCGTCCACGGCAGAGAAGAGAGCAATTGCCAAACGAAAAAAACTTGCCTGTGCTAGTATAATCTTTGCTATCTCGTTCTTTGTGTCGTATTTTCCAATATCATTCTGTCAGATTGTATATGGGTATGACTATGACCTATTTTTTAAGTTGGGTGTGTTTATAGAAGCTCCTGTGGTCGGGCTAATTTTCCATGCATGGGTCGTTCCAATCGTATGGTGTATTACCACCAATTACCGACAATATATTAAAAAGTACTTTACCAGGGGCGGATCCAGCCTGCCAGAAAAGGTGGGGCGCAGCCTGCGAGCAAAGCGAGCAGCCTTAGGCTGGGGGCCAGGGGGCCGCCAGGGCCCCCGGCGAGGTCCAGGTGCAGAGCCCCTGGTGGGGCTGCAAGGGGGAGAAGCCCCCTTGAAGCCCAGCACATTTGAGAAATATGAGGTTGCATTAAGTCAATTTTGACTATCTAGAATGGTAGTTTTCAGTACCGGTAACAAACAAAAAAAAAACGGTCAGGTAAATTTTCCTCATGTCTTATTTTATGTGTGTTTACATACATAAACAAATTGAGTAATTACATACGATTTTCTGTCCCTGATATATTAAAAAGTACTTTACACTGAGTCTTTGTGTTAGTGATACGTCTTGCGATTCCTCGTCCGACCCGACTCTCATCATTTAAATGAAATAAATAATAATTTATGGCGATATATGTATGATAAACAGGAATTGGATGGGAAAGAGAAAAGGGGAAGGTTTTCTACTATAAACCTCGCAAATGTTGAAATTATTATAACCCCAATGATAAAAATCATATCTACAGAACGTTGCGCGCCGATCGATGGGGGACTGGCGAGACACTCTCCCATCCTTCACTATTCACCATTTTGTTTGTGGTTAAAGCCCCACTTTTCAGAGCAAGTTGAAAAATAGCTAATCAGTAGATAATAAATCAGATAAACCATATTTTTTATGAAGGTTAATAGGCACAAATGATAAAAGGCCTATCACGGGCTGTGGGCTTTTGATATGTTGCGTTTGCTCGCTGGTTAATCTTCTATATATATA
>NW_022738842.1:1993-3655 GCF_011630105.1 Anneissia japonica
GTATATATGTGTGTATATATATATATGTGTGTATATATATATGTGTGTATGTATATATATGTGGTATATATATATGTGTATATATATATGTATATATATATATATGTGTGTATATATAAATGTATGTATATATGTATATATATATGTATGTATATGCGTTTTTCAGAGAAAAAATGAATCTTCTTTGCAATTTTAAGATAAGTCAACTTTTCTAATAATACCCTCTTCCACACGAGGCAAAATACAGAGGGACGAGAGCTAAAAACGGACGTATGTAAGATTTTTTTTCTTGAATCAGATGTGAGTTTATATACATACAACTTTTATTGTGTGACTTTAACACTTTAAACTTACTTTCTTATTTAGGTCTTATCTCATTCTATTGTATAATAGCCTATTTTGTATAATTTGTCATTGTATTGTACTGTACGTGTGCAAGTCAAATATAAAGATAACCAATTCATTGAATTTGCCTACGGTAGTTTGTTCATTTAGGCCTTACAAAATTGTACATCATATTATATAATTATTTTATAAGTAGTTATTTAGTTATTAATTTTTTTCTTTCTACTTTTGTGCACTTGAGGAAAAAATGGGCAGTACACTGCATATAAAATTACATTTAGGCCTACGATTTTTAGTTATTTTTACTCAACTTTGCATGCGATCTTCACGAAAGTTTTGTTAGACTATTCTATTTAACGATATGGGTAATATCACATACTTATATTATGAAATACCTTTTTAAATATAAATGCGTTAATAGTGTATTTTAAACGTATAGTTTAAAATAAAATAACTTGTTGTAAATGCATTTTTAATTGCTGTATTATATATTTGGATAGTAAAACAATAAATATATTACGAACACAGTATAATGCTTGTGTCTTGTTTGCATTCAGATGCTGTTCGCGCAATACACGAATGAGCTAAGAAAGTGTGTTATCGTTGTGGTTGTATTATTTCCAAAAAATTAATATTGAATGAGATGTGACTTACTAAGTTGTAATAAGTCACAGACAGCGGAGATGGATTTGACGGTCTTGTGGCCGTCGTACGACAATTGTGTAAAGCCTGTCTCACATTATCGCGACCTAACAATGCAACCGTACCGACCTACGGTCGTATCTGACCGGAAGCAGGACCTGGCGACCAGTACCGACCACTATATTTTTTTCAATATGTTAAAAACTCCGCGACCATCGACGACTCTCACTTCTACACGAGCAAGTTGCTCAAAGCAGCTCTCACACTGGTCGGTGTCGGTCGTATCGTGATAGTGTGAGAGTTGATTAAGTCTTTGCACGCTTTGCCTGAGACCAGTAATTTATTCCTAGGTATGTTGCGTTGACGACAAACTAAATTGGAAAAATGCAAACTTATGTAAAACAATTTCAACGTATCGTCATGATGTACACACTTTAAATTATGGAATTTTTGCAGGGGCAATTGTATCAGTACACTTGCAATATAATTTAAAACAAAAACGCGCCGCCGTCTCGTGACGGATAATTTGCAATACTTTTTCCCGTTCCCATACAGACAACAATCTGTTCGGAACGTCATAAATATCAACAATTTATTTGATGGTAATACTAGCATCTTTAAACTATGGAGGAATTAGTTTATTTAAACTGTAAATCAACTTACTGGCTTACAGTG
>NW_022738843.1:0-2109 GCF_011630105.1 Anneissia japonica
TAATAATAATAATAATAATACTGTATAGGCAAGTATACCTACAGAAAATTACGGGTCAAATTGTATCAGATGTATGCTACAATATTTATTTGAAAACTTATTTATTTATAGAACAACACTGTGTATATATAATATAAATCAAGATAGTTGTTAACATTGTTAAATTATATATAAATCATCAAAGAAAGGTAAATATAGTGTTCGAATAAACATAACAATATATCGTGTAGCATAGCTCTCAACGAATGTAGTCCTGTAAATAAATGAATAAAGAATTGTGTAACAAAATGCCTCTGGTGAGACTCGAACCTGCGACCTCTCGCTGTCAAGGCGAGCGTCATAACCATTAGACCACGGAGGCTTCACGGGGTAACAAATTCAAATACCACCAGATACACTCCATTACACAATAGGTACGGCTAGAAACAAATAGTTGCATATGTATTGCTCTGTATGTACCTTTCTTTGATATATATATATATATATATATATATATATTATATATAAAATAATAATAATAATAATAATAATAATAATAATAATAATAATAATAATAATAATAATAATAATAATAATAATAATAATAATAATAATAATGGTGATGCTGTATAGGTAAGTATACATACAGCAAATTACGGGTCAAATGGTATCAGATGTATGCCACAATACTGTATTTATTTGAAAACTAGCAAGTAATTTCGACTATAAGTCTTTATCAAGCTATTAATATTTGAATGACAAAAAAAAACCTGTCCTCGTCAATTTTACAGACAGTTAAATAATACCTTCGCTATATTTTCTGCATTTGTCTATTTTAAAATTGGCTGCTAGTCAATTCAAGGATTTAGTTGTAAAATGTCTGTAATTAAGCATTTGTTTCGATTAGTTTCTGGTTGGAAATTTTAATTAAGAAAAAAAAAATCGTTTTGAATTTCAGAACTGGATAAAGGTGAATGACTATTTTTGGCCTACAATATATATACACCTATTGCCTAGTAATAATTATACCGTCATTCAGATAGTAATAATAATAGTAGGCCTATATCTTACTTTCGTTCTATTAAGGCACACAATGGATTATTGGTTATACAAATATAATATTATTTGTTATTGTTAGCATTTTTATTACTAATAATTCTTTATACATTTTGTTCGATTTGGATAACCTCTATTGTTAATAATGAAGTTATATATAGAGAAAGGTCATCAATATATTGATAGCATACAGTTAATACTGATGCATACAGTACATCCATTCATGATAGATGATAGCTTATTAATACCAGCGTGTATCTAATTCTTACCTCATCAAACTTGTCTGACAATAGATAAATAAATCTTTTCCTTGAATCGACAGTACTTCGCTTAATGGCTGGATTAGCAAAACAAGACAATTTCCTCGTAGCCGCTCCATAGGCAATATCTGTTGATTTTCTATTACTATGTTTAAGCCTATCTGTGTTTTGCATGGTGTGCAGCAGGCAGCTGTACTAGGCCTTTGGACAACAATGCATTTAATTACGAGGCCATCAGCTCTGTATCGCCACGCGAAACATTATTAGGCCCAGGTAACAGAATTTCAAACAATTTTTGCTTAAAGCAGAATCTTATAATTTCAAGTTGGTAACTAATCAGCATGGGAGATAGAGTGTAAATATCAAGATTCAATGGATGTTATTGCTTTAATTTGTTTGTTTATTCTGGCCTACCAGCATATTATTTTTTGATTAACTATGCTTCAACAAATAATAAACACTGATTTAGTTTATGTAAATTATCTGTACATAGATAATATTTACAATTTTACTGTGATATATGTTTTCTACGTTCTGTCTGTAAACAAGATGAGAGAGAGAAAAAAACCGGATGAACCATGACATGAAAGAGAAATTCAAACTATTGCATGTTTGAGTAGAATGCATTATAGCAGATTAAATAGCTACGATGATACATGGCGACGGTATTATTTATTTCAGTGTTATAGTTACTGTAACGTCATACTCAAATAAAAGTTATTTTTAACAATCAACTACAGCGTTTTTAAAGAAATTTATACTTGTCTACGGTATATTTTGAATATGGAAATAAGTATATATTATCATATATTTT
>NW_022738844.1:0-965 GCF_011630105.1 Anneissia japonica
ACGAACCAGTCGAATGAAAATAATACTCAACGAAATGTACCAGTCGAATAAGCCCAATATTATGTCAGATTTGATTATTCAATACTATTATTTTGTCTTACATAAATACTCCGCCTTAAATTTATTTATTTGTGCTTAATAATAAAATTCATTGCATTTGTTCACTCCTACTAGACATTTCTTGTAAGCAATTGCCTTACACTGAAGATGGCAGTTGTACTGAAGAAATTTAGTTTAGCCTAAATGCTTGAAATCGGTTGTGATTATTAGTATTAGACGTTTTTGTTGTTGTAATCATTCAAAACTTATGTCTAAAGAACCTCTAGTCTCATTATTCATTTTTTTGCTTAAAAAAAAACAACAACATTGATGACGACAATGATAATAATAATTAATAATAATAATAATTTAATAAATTGATGTTAATACTATAATACAAACAATATTAATAATGCTATATGATGATAATGATAATAAACAGTACAGAAATTCCGGTAATTATAGATAGATCTTAGATAATATCAACAATTTTAATTTGTGCTTTTTGGTTTCAGGTTTTATTTTTCTCCTTTTTTCCGTATATCTATGTTATATCAAATAATAAATCAAAATCATACCAAAGGATTGGACCATTCAGTGATACAGGAGCAAGGATAGAGTTCTAAAATGTCCATCATCAGAGTCTTCTCCCCCTGCACCAGCCACCAGCGGTTTCACCCTATGACCCCTGGCCGTGGCCCGTGCGCAGTTGAACCTGTCTCTTATACACATTCGCTACTTGTGTTATTGTGTGGTCATGATCAGTTTGTTATTTTTTAAAATTATTTTATAGTTATTAAACTTTACTTACCGACAGTAACCCAATACTGACAATCGTGGGGCCCTCGCATAAAAAAAATTAAAAAATAAAAAACATAAACAAACAAACAAACAAACACAAAACAAACGACAAAGCAAAGTTATGA
>NW_022738845.1:0-990 GCF_011630105.1 Anneissia japonica
TATAAGCTAAATAACACGTGGCTTGGCCTACATAATGATCTTTGTGACCTGAAAAATATCTTACTCTGAAATGGTTACCCAATTCACATTGTTGACAAGTCTATTAAAAACTATTTAGATAACACAATCTCTGATATTACAAAGAAACCTGTCAATGATGACAATGTCAAAACACTTCCATAAACTTCTATATATTGGCATATTTTCTGACAACATGAAATGCAGAATCATGGATCTTGTCAAAAAATACTGTATTGATTGTAAAGTACATGTGATATTTAATACCACTAAAATCAGTCAGTTCTTTAGTACTAAAGATACTATCCCCAATGAATCCCGATCCTCAGTAGTATATAAATTTAAATGTGCTGGATGTAATTCCAGTTATATAGGCCATACAGGCCGTAGATTAATTACGAGGATTGGTGAACATCTTGGAAAGGATAAAAATTCACACGTACTTAAACACCTTAACGCAAACAGTAAATGTAAAAGGTTGTCTGACAAGACATGTTTCTCTATACTGGATATTGATAACAATGAAATCAAATTGAAAATCAAAGAATCCCTTTACATAAAATGGAACAATCCTGATCTTAATTTGCAGATTAAACATGTTAACTTAAAGCTTATTTAAATATACACGTAAGCAAAAGTTTTTATGCAAGCACTTGTTACCTTGTATTTAACTATAGCTTCACATCCTTTTGTAAAACAAATCAATGTACCTGATTATATATTCTACATAATAATTAGCTACACTTGGTCCATATTATGGACTTACTATTGCTTTACTAACCTTTGGTTAAACAAATCACGGTATTCAATTATATATTCAGAATAATAATTAGCTACATTTAGTCCAGATTTCAGAGTTACTATAGTTGGTCAAACGTATTGTCAAACAAATCAATCTATCTATTTAGTATTCAGCATGATAATTACCTATATACATATAGTCTACAAGAAAAGTATTTGGTTCATTTCTGT
>NW_022738846.1:0-922 GCF_011630105.1 Anneissia japonica
AGTACAACTATTTAAACTTTTTTACACTTTTTTTTAATAGGCCTATCTATCTGTTGGGTTTAATGGCATGTTTTATTGCGTTTTATAAATATTTGACACTTACCCGTTGCGGTGACCAATGTTATATATAATACTGTCCTCGTGCTTCCAACGTCACTCTTGTTTCTCTGCATCACGCATAAATCTTTCGCCTTTTACTAAAGATTTCCGTGCAGAGGAACACTCATTGAGTTTAAACTAAATTTTACTCAGCCCTTGAGAAAATCAAGGGTCGTTATGAAATAAAAGTATTAATGTGTTAGGTTTATTTATGTTTCCACACATCGTTGTCTGGATTGTACGTACTTTTCCAGATATTTTGAGAGTTTTTGTATCTCTTTATGGGCGCTTCATTTACCGACCGAATAAGTAAATAAAATTTCATAAGATAAATAAAATATATAAATGGATATATCGTGTACAGTACATGAACATATGGTTAAGTGTAACTGAAGCAATGCATAAATAAATGAAACGGGCAAATAAATGATAAAAACAAATTAAAGGCAAACAAGTGGAAAAAAATAAATTAATAAGGGAGTATATAATTAATTATAATTAAACTATGTGCCATCAAATTATTTAAATCGCAATATTAATAGTATAGACATTGACAGCTAATGACTAGTTTACATTTAAAAAAAAACAGACAGAAGCTGTTTGTAGGCCTATATCTTATAACTTTCGTCTTCCATACAGTAAATAAAAAAGGAACTTGCATTGTAACGCATAGAGCTATAGTTAAATATAAAGATTTTAATTACTTAATTATCACTTTACAGCTATTATTAGAACAGTACAACTTTTAAATTGTTTTAACACTTTTTATTGTTAATATCTAGCTGTTGGGTTTAAAGTCAAGCTTTAGTTATCGCGTTTTATA
>NW_022738847.1:0-1370 GCF_011630105.1 Anneissia japonica
GCGATCTTCTTCGTCGCTGCTGCTTTCTTCGTCGTTGCCTCCCCCGGCACCGTCCACCTCCACGTTGTCGTGTCCTCTCCGCAGCAGCTGCTGGAGCTGCCTGATGATGGACCTGATCTTCGGTTCGTTGGACGCCTTGCTTCGGAATGCCATAAGCTCTCGATCGCGGCGCTCGTGCTTGAAGTCCTCCTTGTACGATTCGCACTGAGCCTTCAGCAGGGAGTTCATATCCGAGAGGCTCTTGTACTGCTTGCTCAACCTCACGGTGTCCGGAAGCATGTTCTTCAGAACTTGGTAATCGTTCTTCGCTTTGTCCAACTGCTCCCTGAGGAGCGCTCTCTCCCTTCTCCCGACGTTTTCGTCGTTCTTCAGAGACTGACAATCGTTTCTAAATCTATCGATCTGCTGCATGAGAAAATCTCGTTCTTTCTTCACCCTGTCGAGTTCTTTGTTAGCGGCGTCCACCTCGACTCCTGCGGCGACCCGTCCCAGTCCGAAGTAATCGGGCGCCGAGGGCGGCGGGTGCCCGTAGCTCTCCGCTGCGTCCGCTCGAGCTCGCAGACGGTCCATCTCGTTCAGCATCGCACGTTTGGACTGGTGCATCTCGTCCAACTCCTTCTGAAGCTTCTCTGCTAATTCCTTCGACTTTCCCATGTCTCCTTTCGAACGTTTAATGCGGACACGAAGCCGTACGCATTACACTTATAGTCGCGAAGGATGTACCCCATGACGTCGAGTGACGTCATCGCTCGAAATGATGAGCTTCGAAGTCTGTCTTCATGAACAGTTCGAGTTGCGGACTCCTGTTCCTGCCGCGATAGTCGCTGACGAATTCGCCTATCGCCTTCACCATGCACGGCGTGACGCGTCCGCTCCTCGTCCGACAAACGTAGTTGGCCACCTTCATGCGTTCTTGCAGCTGGCATCGATCGTCGCAGAACAGCAACGTCGGGTACGGATGATTGAGCACGGTCGGTCCGTCGCACTTTCTCATGCCGACGACCAGGTAGACCTTGGTGCCGGCGCGCGCCTCCCGACTGGTTTCGTGCGCGCCGGACAGCGTCGTGATCATCCTTCCGCAGTGTTGGGTGGTTATGCACGGGAAGCCCTCACCCGAGTACGCGTACTTGCCACCGTACGAAAGTTGGTATCCGATAGGTTGGAAGTAGGCGTTGAAGTCGCGCGGGGATTGCATCCTCGCGAGCACCGACCCGAAACTGTCGAAGCCGCGACGTCCGCACACGGTTTCCACGTACTCGGAGTACGGTGCGTCAAAGTCGAAATCTTCGTTGATCTCTAGCGTCACCTCCTCGTCGATCATGCTCTGCAGCTGGGCCAACGGCACCGTCCTCTTGCCGAGGTTGGGATTG
>NW_022738848.1:0-664 GCF_011630105.1 Anneissia japonica
CATAAGTCTCAGTTACTAAGTAAAAAAATCGTCTACTAACATATGAAAAAATAACATAAGTATTATAACATGATATTCATTTCATTGTCGCCAAGACTTTTAAATCCTTTTTTTTTAAATTAAAAATGAATGAAAAATCAGAATATACAGGGGAAAATAAAAATTTAGGGGACCTATGCTTTTTTAATATCTTTTAAAATCGTCTTTATTAAGGTAATTTTGCTGTCTGACTTTAGGGCAACGAATTAATTAGTATTAAACACACCTTAAACACTCAATTTAATTTGTGTTATTTTTCTTTGAAATTATTGTATTAAAATAAGAGTATGATTGTCTAAGATAAAAGACTAGCAGTGTACCTCTGCTTTTTAATTAAAAGTGATTTAACAATTGCATTCCATTGTTTTTAAGACAGCTAGCTTAGGCCTACACTATAATTACAATATCCCTTTAACTTAAAGACCTAATATATAAACATACATTTGATTATTTGATAACATAAATCGTAGTAACTACATTATCATCTATTTGAAGCATGTTGCTAATCGGAGCCTAGGCCAGTAAACTTCAAACATAAACAAAAGATTATATTCACCTTTAAAAACTCATTTAATTTTCTGCTTCTTCAACTGCCACAGACACAGTATTAGGTTTCAAAGCTGGA
>NW_022738849.1:0-767 GCF_011630105.1 Anneissia japonica
CAGTCCATCCTGGTATATCTAGAAAAACAATGAGCGTGTACAGGATTCTTGGATACATCACACCTTATAGAATGACTACTGTCTATAGTTTTATTACATATTTCGCAGATCATTTAGTACAAGAAAAAAAAGAACAAAAAAAGACAGTATAAATATTAATCTTTGTTCACAAGCAACAGTTTTCTATTCACATACTAATAATATTAGGCTCCTGTGTAATTTGATATGCTCCTCTATTAGGAATAATGAGATTAGTGTCAAATTTAGAATGAATTTAAGCATTCTCAATGTTTTAAAATAAATTAAATAAAGAATTGAATTTCTAGCAAAAATAGAATTACAAAAGTAAGGACATCAGGACAAAACAAATAAATACATAAAGTGCAGCGCAACAAATATCTCCGTTATGCAAGAACATAGTATGTTTCTTCTCTTTAACATCATCCAGAGCATAAGGTTGAGGGGTGCGTTGGATTAAAGTTCTTAAATTTGCCGTCGGTTAACTTGTAACGTATTACTGCAGGAACGCTTGTGTAATATATGCAAACTCGACGTTTTCCATATATTGCGTATCTTTTCAAGGTGCTTTTCTCTTAACATTTTTCTCTCTGATCTCACCCTATTGGAAACGTCGTCGCTGATGTAAATATTCCTTCCTTTAAATGGGTTTTGTTTTAGTTTTCTTGGTGCTAGATGAAGAATGATTTTCTTATCATTGAAGCGAAGAAGTTTGCAGAAAATAGGGCTTGGCCTACGATCAGCATACA
>NW_022738850.1:0-1645 GCF_011630105.1 Anneissia japonica
GATAAGAGATGATTATTCCATTGAAGAAAACCATAATTTCTTATATTTAATGAACATGGAGAATGAATGCTGTTTTAAATTAACAATGACATGTAGGATTAAATATTTATAATACTTAGTTTTTTGTCCAAATGTACAATGCAGTATTATATATAAAATTCAAATACCAAAAAATTGGCAACTTATAAGCAAATTTTTACTCTCAAGAGCCAATGCCTCTCATCATAAATCACAAAAAAATTGTAATTCTGAATTTTTATAATTTCTAAAATAACAAGTTGTAACTACATCCAATATTAAAATCTTATCTTTCCTCAAGGAATATGAATCTACAATACTTTGTATGTTCAGTGAATGACACATATCCCTTTTACTAGACCTATAGTCTTCCTTTTTACAAATTATTAATCTGTGATCATCAATATAACATTGCTTAGATTTTCCTGACTGGACATTGTATATAATGAATTGCATACATAATCATTAGATAATTGTTTATGGTGGCCAACAGAACAGATTTCCAGAGTAATTTTTCAGACTTCTCTTCACAGCCTGTTATTGAAATGTATATTGATTCTTTCTGCATAGAAGTTAAATTAAACAGTCTACCGTTGAGGTCAAACATTAAATCCATCTGACAGGGTAAATCTTGGATTCAAAACTATAGGCTGAAAGAAAGAAAAAAGTATTACAGCTTTATATACATTTTAACAAAATGTGAGTGAATTTCTTGCGGAGAAACATTGTCACTGTAAATTAAAGATAATTTCTTCCCTCAAAAACTTAACAATTTCAAACTTGTGTATTAATGATAGGCAAAACTTAGACCAATTTGGTGATTTGTTAGGTGCCGTAAAAAATTCATACAATCACCCATGAGAATCATTGGGAGTTTGTGCATTAATCATGGGCTTATGCGTATTGTATGACAAGGGGAAATGATATTCTTCAACTAAAATACTGTAGGTTTCTAGATGGAGCAGTAAAGGTTCTGAGATGTATGAATTATTATTTGGTTTTTTGGATTACCTATAATTTTTACTACTATATAGACTGTGAATTGTGCAATAGGTTACACAATCCTCTTTTATGTGTATTCAAAAACTTAATACAGTGATTAAAATAACTGTACAGTGGGCATAATACATAATTATTCTGATATTCAACTATTTACATACTGTAAACAGTGAACCTACCTTATGCATGTTCTGTTAAGCATAAACTTGCTCCCAGTTTAACTGCTTGCATACAATATTTCCTGTAGAGAAAGAAGTGAGATTTAGTCACATTTCAATTATTGCATTCTTTCACAAGACGAATGAAGATAATAGACCCCTATAAAACTTCCCCTAACCCCAAACTCATCAACAAAATATTGGCCACACTAATATCCCTGCATAGTTCATATAGCTAGAACCATCAACAAAATTCATCTGAGTGATAGACAAAATGAGATTAATAATAATTAAATTTAAGTTAAATTATAAGCCGTAACATTTATAGAACTTAGGCAAAAAATGAAAACTATGTATTTCTGAGATGTAAATACACATTTAATAAAGTGAAGGATTGACATTAGAGGCAACAATGAGACCATCATATTAGACGTATTGACCTAATAAATTGTCTAAAACTTTTCAATAAA
>NW_022738851.1:0-977 GCF_011630105.1 Anneissia japonica
ACCTAAAGGGCACGAAAGACAATATTGTTTTGAAGACAGTGGAAGATGGGTTGACAAATATCCCTCAGGTACAACTTAGATGATGCATTTTCATCCCCCATGCTGACACTGGGGAGTTATTCATATCCAACACAAGACATAAAGAGGGATTTCCTTTATCTTAAAGATGTGCCGTTGCCAGAGTTGATTGATGCTCGTCCGTTGGTTATGATAGGTGCTGACAATGTACATCTCTTGACACACAAAAACCCAATGCTTCAGGCGGGTACTAACTTTCCGGCAGCTGTACACACAGTGTTCGGATGGACCTTGCATGGGCCGGTACCATCGTCATCTACACGAACTGCTGTTACAGTGACCAATTAAACAGTATGTGAATCAGCACAGTTGAAGTCAGATGTTCGAAGACTTTGGCAAGTGGATGAACTTCCTACTAGAAAGGCTGCGACTCGTTCTCGTCTTGACCAGATGGCCTTGAAGCATTTAGAACAAACCACCCAGTTAATCCAGGTAGATGGAGTAAACCGCTATGACTGTCTCTTATACACATCTAGATGTGTATAAGAGACAGCATTAAATACAAGCTGGTGTTGAATCAGTAATTCCACATATGAGGAGGATTGAACGAAGTTACAGTCATAAACCTGAGAAGCGCGAGAAACACAACCAACTAATCAAGAAGTTAGTTGATGACAAATTAGTGAAGATAGTTGAACCAGAAGAAGCAAAAAGGTCTGAAGAGTCTTGGTTTGTGCCACATTATATTGTAGAACACAACGGCAAGCACCGATTGGTATTTAACTGTTCACATGAATTCCAGGGCCAGAATTTAAATAAGCACCTGCTGGCGGGACCAAACCTAGGTTCATCATTACTGGGCGTAATTCTGAGA
This sequence comes from Anneissia japonica, assembly GCF_011630105.1. Classification (NCBI taxonomy): domain Eukaryota; kingdom Metazoa; phylum Echinodermata; class Crinoidea; order Comatulida; family Comatulidae; genus Anneissia; species Anneissia japonica. Next base: position 893 of record NW_022738851.1, read on the forward strand.
TTTCGTCAACATGAAGTAGGCATATCTGGTGATATTAAAGCTATGTTCCATCAGGTGCGTGTAAAGCCTGGTGACCAATCTTTGT
>NW_022738852.1:0-1048 GCF_011630105.1 Anneissia japonica
TAATATTTAAAAAGAAAGAATGTCCTTAATTAGTTTCAAAGAAAGAATCAATTGAACTTTTGAAAAAATGCTCAGAAAAGTATTTTTGTAAGCAAATAGATATTCTACAATACATTTAAATGTAATGACAGTTGTGTATCGCATTTCTTTTAAAAGTTGTTGCTGTTATGAACGGTTGAATAAATGTGGCATTAGTCGCAGAAAGAAAACATTTTTTCAAAGTTTCATAAATGAGGTAGCATAATGGATAATTGCAAGAAAAGTTGCCTTAAAGTTAATTAGCCTTATTTAATCTATATTTCAGAGTCGGCTTCAAAAGGAATATTTCCAGCGTTTTCTTCAACGTTGTTGTTTGCTATTAGTGTTGTGGTCCTGGCAGTAGGATGCGCCCTCTGGATCAAGGGTCGTGCAAATTCCAGGATTGTGTACCAAAAACTGAAAAACCACGTTAACGAAATGTAAAAAAAAAAAAAAAAACACACTGAAGAGATGTGAACTGGAAGGACTTTCGCTTTTATTAAAGATAATATTTGCGTAATACATTTAGTGGTTTTGTAGTGATTTTAAAATTATATATTATTCTATAGTTACATTACCGTACTGATTAAACAATTAAGCCTAATTTTCATTTTTTGGCGCTATTTCATTAAAAGCTTTTTCACATATATACGTGATATTTAATTTATTAACATTTTGATTCACTTTCAATTATTTTGAGTTAATCATTGACTTTAGCATTTTTTGATTCACACTGTCTTACTATGTGTCCAAAGCCGAATTTTCATAAAATTATAAAATTGCTACGCACTATATCGCCAGTGGCCGGGGCAGACGGGAAAAGTGCCCTGCGGCCCTGGCCTGACTGGGGCCCGGGCTGATAGATAAAAAAACTTTTATTTTGTTGATGAACAGCTCACGTTTGAATAAAAGAAAAGATAGCTTTTACTTTCATGTTTCTATACTTTTATTGTTCATGACCTGGTGAAATTAAGCACTATAATATAATCGATTAAATTAGTCATCTAATCCGTTAAAAGGTCGTAGCTTC
>NW_022738853.1:0-1718 GCF_011630105.1 Anneissia japonica
TCTGGTGACATTTAGGTACACAAACTGTTTGGTAGCCACTGTGCGTGTACTGACCCAAGGACATCCACCGGTATCTAGAAAAATTTGGACTATTTTACGCTGTTCTGAAAAACCGAATTCAATTCAATCATTTTATTTTACTTGCAATTTACACTACTACTACAATTAAACTATACCCAGGTATAGCAAGCGACAAATCTTTTTAATGAAAATTTTTTTGTTTTTGTTCCGATGAGTCGCGGCCGTTGGGGCCCGGGGTTTAGCCTATCTGACACGGCACGGCTAAGCTCCCCTACTCCTTTCTTATTGGCACCACCACTGCATTAACACTCACACGATGAATTCTAGCCAGGGGGGGGGGGGCTGACATCAAGGGAAAAAAATAACCTGAACTGAAGTCCTAGAAAATAGAAGAATGTGCATGGATGAAGAATAAACATGTCACACAGAACAATTTACAGAAAACATGCCTTATTATTAATACAAATGACATGTGAATCAGTACTATACTATTACATCACCCTATTTTTATGATGCCATGATGGTTTAAGCCTGGTGTAACAATAGCTAACAACAATATTCATATTTAGGCCTAGGCCAAGCATAGGGCTAGCCTAGACCTAAGCCTATTTTTAAATTTAAATGTAGTAGGAAGTAGTATTACTTTATACTACTACTTATTGAATATGGGAAGCCAATACTAAAAACAACTATATTTTGATAGGTTACAGCTCTGAGTAAGGCTAGGCCTCTTATATTATCATCATCGACTGCTTAAGCTAAAGATGTTGGAGGAGATCCTCCTCTGGCTGGTGGGTGTCAAAATTGACAAGCTTGACCCTTCTTACTTAGTGTCAGGCCTACAATTCAATTTAAGAAATAAGTTCAAAAGACTCTAAAAACTTAAAGAAATTAATACCAAACAACGATAAATTAGATAAGGAAAAGTATTAATCACCATTATGCAGTGTAACATTATATACTCTCAGCGGTTCTAACTTCAACAGTAATACTTGTTTTGTAATTCTCGTTGTATACTTCTGGTGGTTGCCTGAACATTTTACGATCTTTGGAAATCGCAAACTTTTTGGAAAAAGCTATGAGGGCGCTGTTCAGATTATAAGATATACAAACTAACTATCCATTTCCTGGATCTGGCGCGCGCTACAAATAAGTAGCTGTAAAAAGAGGTTGCTATGGATAGGATAATAGCTTTAATTGATATGGACTGCTTTTACGTTCAAGTTGAACAACGTCTAAATAATTCATTAAGAGGAAAACCATGTGCAGTAGTGCAATATAATCAATGGAAGGGTGGAGGGTAAGTAGGTAGTGAGAAACCAAAAAAAAAAAATTTCTTGTCGTGTGGGCTGGTTTTGAATAAATAAATGCGTTGGAGCTGTAAATTTAACGTCATTATTTCCGGTTTATCGTTTTGTAGCAGGAAACTATGTTTCTTGGATAGTCAAGAGTGATTATGCAAAGCAATAATGAACCCATAAAGTGCCTAATTTTTATCTTCAGCGTTTGTGGAAGATGTTAAAAAACATCTGTACAAATATTTCACCTTTAAATTATCGTAAGTATTCAACCAATCCTAGATAGTATAGTGGTGAGTATCTCCGCCTGTCACGCGGAAGACCGGGGTTCAATTCCCCGTCTGGGAGGTTATTTTTTTTTTTTTTTTTTTAATTTTAAAATCACTGATCTAATTTTTT
>NW_022738854.1:0-1109 GCF_011630105.1 Anneissia japonica
TGCAAGCTATGCAATTGCCGAAACCATAATGAATGCCCACTATCTGGGAAATGTCTAAGTAGCAGTGTAGTATACCAAGCTACAATTAGTAGGGACGACAATAATGAAGTTGAAACATACATTGGTCTTACGGAAAATACATTTAAAAGTAGATACAACGGGCATACATGCTCATTCCGTAATGATAAATACAAGAATAACACTACACTCAGCCAATATGTTTGGAAGCTTAAAGAAGATAACATAAAGTACAAAATTAAATGGCGTATATTATCTAAATGTAAATCATATTCTAACTCTACCAAACGATGCAAACTTTGTATACAAGAGAAGTATTTCATTATATGCCAACCCGAAATTTGTACTCTAAATCAAAGGAACGAATTATTCAGTTCATGTAGACATAGACGCAAGTTCTTGTTAAGATATACTACTTAATCCTGTAGGCTTTCCTTTATCCATCTAAACAATAGAGACTTAATCACTTGGTAATTAACATACTTTTGTTCTGATAAACTGTCACAATCTATGTACTGTACTTCATTATTCCTTCACTCAGAGCCTAGCACCTGATGATTGAGGTACCCCTCATGAAACAGCCTGTAGTGCAATAAAATGTTGAGTCTTTAACCCAGTGTTTCATGTTTTATTTGTATATATATAAATTTAGGGAAAACGCCGAAAATTCTACAATTTTGGAGAAAATTTATATCTGTGTCTACATTTTTCACCTTCTTGCTGAGTTTCTCAAACAGCCTGAGGTCTTGCTTTGTGACTGTACTGGTCTGTGTACACTCATGTACAATACAGCTAAACTTCCGAACAGAAAGTAGTATAAAGACGAATTTAAGAGCAACAAAAATACATTTAATAGAACCAGACATGTTTCTTCGTATTCAATACGACATCTTCAGTGTAACGAAACAAACAAAAAACCGAATTCAGATATCTTATGCACATTAGAGTTAATTCATTCTAAATTCTAAATTCATTCTATTTAGAATGAATTAACTCTAATATGCATAAGATATAGGCAAAGGTATATAAACCTCAGGATATCTGAATTCGGTTTTTAGTTTGTTTCGTTACAAATTCGTCTGTATACTACT
>NW_022738855.1:0-672 GCF_011630105.1 Anneissia japonica
CTCAACCGGTCATATCAGCTAGGCCAAGGGCTAGGCGTAGCCTATGCCTACTGTCTGTTGTAGGACGCAAGGGTAGTCCTAATTTCATAATTATATAATAATAGTAATAAGGCCATTGCTAGGCCAGAGGCCTATATCTTAATTATATTTCATTAGTTTATATTTTTTCAAATGTAAATTCTTTAAAGTTAAAACGCTGTCTCTAATTGATGATATATTTTGCTACATATTTATTTTTGTATTTCACTAACTTTTAGGTAATTGGTTTTTGTGGTTAGTTTTGTTTTATTATAATAAAGGCCTATTATAATTTACATTATTTATAATATTGTATTTACACAAGGCTAAACCTTTTTTTAATACAAGTTTTTAGCAACCCACCGCTCGCTAAAATGATGATTTTAAATAAAAATGAAATTTTATTTTTGACTAATTAGCCCACCGCTGCCTTAAAATAAGAATTACATATTTCTATTCCTAATTATATAAATTTAAAGCACTTTAACCATCCCATTTACAGTGTTCCACCAAACAAATTTTATTTTATTTTCTTCTCCGTCTAGATGTTTTTAGCAATTTATATTTGCTAAATAAGAAAAACAAAAACAAAAAAAATTTTTTTCGCCCTTGATTTTTAAAAATATTTAAAGAGAACATTAACTTTCATTGTTG
>NW_022738856.1:0-587 GCF_011630105.1 Anneissia japonica
AATATATATATATATACGTATATGTGTATATCTATATACGTATATATATACATATATGTTATAATGTCTATATGTATGTGTATATATATTATATATATATATACATACATATATATGCATTATAACATATACATACTTATGTATATATACACACATATACATATATACATATATATATATATATACACACATATATACATATATATATACATAATATATAGACATATATACGTATATATATATATATATATATATACATAATATACATACTTATATATATACACATATATATACACACATATATATATATACATACTTATATATATACATATATATATATATGCATACACATATATATATATACATTATATACATACTTATATATATACATATATACACATACTTACATATACTTATATAGGCCTATATATATACATACATATATGCATTATAATATATATACATACTTATATATTATATATATACATACTTATATATTATATATATACATATACATACTTATATATACGTATATATATTTATATATACATACTTATATATACACATACTTACATATATACTTATAT
>NW_022738857.1:0-222 GCF_011630105.1 Anneissia japonica
GATTAGTCAGCTGACGTTTTCTAAGTACCCATGACGTCATCGTTACCGGCGCATCGATGCTTTCAGATAAGGGCGTACGGATGACGTCAAGGTTCCAAGTACCCATGACGTCATCGTTATAGTTGGTTTATAAATAAGCGGCTGAAACCTGTCCATTCGTTAAAACTAAGCAATGGCCGGGCAAGACGAATCATCGTATCGCGGGATGTTGGTACCTCGAGG
>NW_022738857.1:285-914 GCF_011630105.1 Anneissia japonica
TCGGTCTCAGACTTGGCGAATTGGAAAAAATTACCCGAGGCCTTGAGTTAATGAATAAACTAGAGGATAGAGCATTACTTTATTCATCGAGATTGGAAATACTTATCGAGCTTCTGGGACTGATAAGATGTTCGGAACTCCAACGCCATGTTTTGGACTTTCGAGGGAGCACGGAAGGACTCGGTGAAAAGATAATTTCACCCTATAGGTATGTAATTCTCTTTTTTTTAATCGTTTATCTTTAGAGCAAAAAGATTTTTTTTTTCTCGCCAATGATTGCCGAGCTGATTTATTATTGTTTTTCCCCCATAGGGCCATGATACTTGATTTTGCTTCGGGAATCAACGAAGAAGAGTTGAAATCGCTGAAACCGAGATTGAAATCAACCATACCCGCAAGAACTGTTGGACGAATAAAGGAAGCCATAAGATTGATGGTTGAATTGGAAAAACTGGCAGTGATCAGACCTCGACAGGTTGATTTTCTGTTTGAAATTGCTAAGTATTTAAAAAGGGACGATCTCGTTTTAAAATTAAATGATTATAATGCAGGAAAATACGATTTGTTCAACGCGATAACTGTAATCATAATCCGTGTATTTTCGAATATCTTTTCGAAAAAATAAAGTT
>NW_022738858.1:0-1638 GCF_011630105.1 Anneissia japonica
TGTTGATAAGGTTGTGCCATTGTCATGTGTAGGGTTTCGTACTAACAAACCGAATCATCACTCAACAAATAAGTGTCATTCTATCAAACTTTTATTAAACAAATGTATGCATGATACTTATATCACAATCACAATACTTAAGGTATGAAGGCTACGAGAAACCTAACACATACCACATTCTTCTTGTGTTACTATGTTTCATGTATATATCAATTTCGAGCTTATAAAATTTGCTCCAAGGTTGGCGATTGGCAATCCAAATAACGTTATTTAGATTAGTGAAAGTTTTGTGAGAGAGGGAGAGAGAGAGAGAGAGGGTGGACGGGGAGGGGGAGGGGGGTGTGTGTGAGAGAAACAGGCTTGGAACAGCCAAAAACAGTGAATTTCCTATTCAAAACAGCGAAGGAGGTGGTATAAACGACCAGGTCGGTAAAACTACACCAAATTATTTATTTTATTTTTCACAGTTTGTTAGAGAAGTGATTTTCAAAACATAATCCACTTGAAATTATTAACCTATATATTATAGGTAAAACCTACGATACTTTTCATCGATCATTTACTCCAACGTGACCTTGGGAGAGAAAATGGGACAACTTTTCCATAATCATTCATCATCAGCAGCGACAGATGAAACCTTCGCCATCATCGTCATTATCATTAAGCGTATATAATATTATATGATACATAGATATTCTGAATAAATTAGAAACATCAACTTATAGTTATATTGCCATTTTATTATAGATATCAAGGCTGAATTATTATTTCTTAGATTGTTTTTAATTCACTTATTTGTCGGGTGATTCTAGTACAGAACCTACGAAAGGTTACACCTTTTGTATTGTGAATAAACTAAACAAAATCATCTAAAAATGAGGGTGCATATATATATATAGCCGTTTACTTACGTTTATTTTTTAGCTGTTGCTGTTGACGAAAGACAGAGATGAAGGGGTCCAAAAAATCATTCATTTTGTCCATGATGACGCCATCAAAATGATAAATGAATGGTACACGTCTGAAAGAGAATTGTATCAGCTATAAAATACTTAAATTTGGGAGTCGGTCGATGAAGCATATGCAAGATACGATCAAATCCGTATAAAATTATAACGTCATATATAAGAATTCATTTTTTAATTCAGATGGCAATATGATGACGTCACAATGTCTGATCAGCCAAAATGATCTATAAAATCATATCTACAACTGTGTTTTCAGAATATGTAATAATTATATTGGGGGTCACCGTTCATCCTAAGGAGCTATAACTGATAAGAAATAGGCATGATTTTGAGAATTTTAAAAATGTGATGCACGCGTAGGCGCATGATATGACGCGCGCACAGAAAATTAAGGTACATGACATTTAGGCTATAGCCTGGGCTATAGCGCTAACGGTTAGCTCCCGATCCGGATACTAAGGCCCTCGTGAGAACCAGGCTTCAACCTTGACCTGAAGCAAAAATATAAATTTTGACGCACGCGCACGCGCAAACAGAAAATAAGCTAATTAAAAGTGCTTTGAAGCGGCAAAGATTGCTCAATTACAAGTTGTTGCAAGAGAAAATTATTTTTATTTTATTTATTTATTAATAAAACACAACCGTCTACTACACGGTGTTTTACGCTTTA
>NW_022738859.1:0-516 GCF_011630105.1 Anneissia japonica
AAAGTTCTGGCTATGATGGATTTTCAAATTCTATTATTAAAAATATTTCGAATTCTATTTCAGGTTTCTTTCTGCCATATTTTTAATTCTTCGTTTATTAATAGTATTTTTCCTGATTCCCTCAAGATTGCCAAAGTAGTTCCAATTTACAAAAAAGATGACCCTCATTATTTCGAAAACTACAGACCCATATCCTTGTTACCTTGTTTTTCGAAAATTTTTGAACGCTTGATTCACTTCAGATTAAATATTTTTTTAAATAAACACTATATTTTTAATCCAAACCAATATGGATTTAGAAAGGGATATTCAACTGACCTAGCTCTATTAGATATTTATGACAAAATAACAAAAGAGATCAATAATAAGGAATATACTGTTGGAATTTTTCTTGATCTTAGCAAGGCCTTTGATACCATTGATCACAAATATACTTATAAATAAACTCGACAACTATGGTATCAGAGGCCTTGCTCTTCAGTTCATTAAGAATTACCTTACCGATAGACGACAATT
>NW_022738860.1:0-876 GCF_011630105.1 Anneissia japonica
AATAATAGTCAGGCAGAGGGCTTATTTATGGTAATAATATGTATACTAAGCCTGAAGGTGGCGCTCTCCTACGGCAGCCATCTTGGATGGTACACATACACAACTCTGCATTGCTCCGCCATCTTGTCAGCACTCTAGTTGTTTAATAGCTCTATGGGAGAACTCTATCTTGTATTTCTAGTATCTTTGGGTAGATTCACACCGAATCCGAATTCGGTTCGTAGAACGTTTTCGTTGCGCGTCTTAGTACGCGCTCTATTCTTTACTACTGATTTGATTGTCTTTTTTCGTTACCCCAAAGATACTAGAAATACAAGTAGTCCACCGGCAATACGGATTTGACTGGACAAAATTGCAACAAAACGTTTTATGATCTAAATATAAACTTAATTATATGTAAAACAACATACTAAAAGTTTACCAAAATAGGACGTACATAAAGGTGTTTTTTATAACCAAAAGTTCAGCACTATTTGAAAGTAGACTTTTACACGGTACGTTCTGCGGTTTTCAAACTTTTCTTGATTATGATTGGTCAACATTTAGGTCAACGTAGGTCATATCTGCTTGTTGCCGGAAGAGTGAGACCCGCGTGTGCGAGCTTCGCGATCGCGAGGTTTGGTGTGCGAATCACAGATATATTTCTTCCGGTTTACAGGAATTACAGAGCTATAAATATTGGAAATTAATTGGAATCATACCAGAGTTAGTTCATGTATGACCCTGACAAATTTTGTTGTAAAGTTTAGGCCCTAGCTTAGGCATTACTTTCTTGCTTCCCGGTTCAGTCTAGTAGTCGCGCACAATTGGTTAGCATCCCCGCCCGACCGTCGGAAAAGCCCCAGACCTGTTTTTTTTTTTTTTTTTTTTTTTTTT
>NW_022738861.1:0-877 GCF_011630105.1 Anneissia japonica
GTTTTCTTCATTTTGTGTAATACTTTCATGTTGCACAGCGCGTTGTAAGGCGTCACAGCACGTCGTTACAGGAGGCGATCGCTTCATGAAAAAAATCTCCCTATTTTTTGGTTTTCAAACTTGGGATCTCTGCATTGTGTAACCAGGGATTTCTTCAAGATGTTGAATCATTTCTATGATTTTTTGTTTGTTTTTTATTTTTAAAAATTGTTTACCTTTAACATCAGACCACACATACTGAATATCATACCAAGTAAATTCATATAGTCAGCCATAGGATCATCTGGTGGGGCATTGCTTTCAACCACCGGGGCCTTGTATCTTTAAATAAAATACAGAAAATAATTTTAATTATTTACAGCAAGTACACATTTGAAAATTTAAAAAATATTGAAAAAAAGCTATAGGATATATGAAAGAATTTAGCAAACAAGTCAAAGTGAATGAAAATTTCAATATTTTGGTTCTCAGTGGCCTAGCACTCACTGATAAGTGGCTAGGCTTAAACTTCCTAGCTCACTTGACGTAGCTATTTTACGATCTCTACACTGCAAGTCAAAATAGAAGGCCTCTGCTGTTTAATTACATTACAATATATGATTCAATTAGTTTTTACTGAATAGAGGTAACTTCATGTTTCAGTTTTATTTCAACCCTCAATATTCGACTATTCGTGGCCGCGCTAAGCATCGTAGGCTAGGCCTGCCCTCCCCCAGCTAGGCCTAGGCCTAGTAGTACTACTACTACTAGTAACTAGTAGTAGCCTAGCCTAGGCCTAGGCCCTAGTACTAGACTACTACTACAGTTACTACTACTACTAGCCTAGGCACTAGCTAGGCCCGCAAATGGCAGTACATTACTATTATTAGGCTAAGTC
>NW_022738862.1:0-513 GCF_011630105.1 Anneissia japonica
ATGTTGGGTCAAATTTGTGTGGAGGTTGAAAAATACAGGGGGAGTCTTTATGGCCCAAAATAGTGATTTTAGTAATGTAATTCGACAGGCAAATTACAGTAAAATTTTTAGCAAATTTCTTTGAAAAAATTTTGTAGGCATAGGGCTTAGGCCTAGCTAGGTATACAGTAATTTCATTTTACAGTAGTTTGGAACGATATCAGGAGTGGGGGTGGTGGCAGTGGCCTACTAGGACTACAACAATATTTGAAGCTATCTTGGGTCCGATCGTCCACACCAGTTGGGCAAGAACGTATACCATCTAGGCCCTAGGCTAGGCTTAGATTGCTCTGCTACGTATACTACTAGCTACCGCATAACAAAGAAAGCGACCCACGCGGTGCATTCTTAAATTGTACACACATTATTAAAATGTATTAGACGATAACACGATATCACTGACTGAACAATCTACCACCCCCGCATCGCAGTAACTACTGTACTGAACTAGGCCTAGCTTTGGCCTAATGTTTT
>NW_022738863.1:0-510 GCF_011630105.1 Anneissia japonica
TTTTAACTGTAATGTTATTGATTGCATCATAATAGTAGTTTTAAAATTTTGTTATGGAAGAAAATCATTGATGAAAATGTATTTCATACAAAGTGAAAGTTAGTTATTTACCTAAATTTTAACTGTAATGTTATTGATTGCATTATTTCATTTGTTTGCAGAGGTTTTGACTGTGTCTGGATTGGTAACAATGAATATGTTGTTTATTCACATTATGCTATCCTTTGTACGGTTATGAGCTGTTGTTGGTTAACACTGTTTTCAATTGTGTTACAGGACGGCAATACTCCACTTCACAAGTTGTTACAATTTAACCATTCGTATGGAGATCACATAGACGCAACTAATTACTTGATAAAGGCTGGAGCGAATGCCAAATTAAAAAACCAGGTAAGGTAGATAAAAATGATGACAATGAAGATGATGATGATTATTATGATTATGATGATGATGAAGATGTTTATAATTAAATAATGGTGATAAGGAGCATACTGAAATTAATGATGGCAA
>NW_022738864.1:0-844 GCF_011630105.1 Anneissia japonica
ACTGTTTTGTCACCATAATTTGCTACTGCAAGTCTCCTTGGATGATATGAAATGATGGATAATCCCCATGGATTGTTGATTCCATCTTCTGGTTTATCAATTCTTTTTATGAAATTTCCATCACTACTGAAAAGCTGTAGTTTGTGTTGACTTGATATAATGATGTTGTCATCCTCATCAACTACTACTGCTCTTGGATAGTTTACCTTACCATCCTCATCACCTGCTTCAACAAGGACTTTTATAAACCTTCCCTCATTATTAAATAATTGTAATCTACTGTTGCCATACTCCAATACAAGAAGGTGTCCTTGGTTAGTAAGAGTAACATCACTGACAAAACTCATTTGACCTTCTTTTGTACCAGGTGACCCTATTGTTTTGATGGTCTTGCCATTATTCATGTCAAACATGTACACACACCTACTGGACCAACCTCCTGCATACAAAACATTTGATGTCTCATCCACATGAATGCTCCATGGTGTATTCTTTTCTCCCACACTAATTGTTTTAATCAGCTGACCATTCATATTGCATATTCTGATAGGTTTATTAACATTGTAATCACTGAATGCTATGTTACCATTCTTCATTTTGTACATTCTGTTAACTACCACACCTTGTGGTAGTGTAACCTTACCAATATATTCTCCTGATTGCTTGTACTTGAGCATTTCATTTGTCAAACATGAAACCAGTAAGGAGTCATCTTCACACTTAACTACATCTCTAATATCTGTTGCATTTATTTGAATAGTATTTACTAATCTTCCCTCTTCTACTTTGATTATCATTGGTGATTGGTGAACTGGTTCATCATCAGCACTAACATCTAGTTTAC
>NW_022738865.1:0-550 GCF_011630105.1 Anneissia japonica
CAGAAAAACCAAAAATTAATTTTCCTTTACTTTTTTCCCGCTAATTTCCTACTACATCCAGGCTACTATGTTATACCCTCTATGTAAGAGTAAACTGATATACTGGTGTAGATTAATAATTTTCTATGTTTGAAAAGTGTTTAAAACATAAGAACAAAATAAGAATATTTTGAGCAACCGGTTCTACCTAAGTGATCAGTTTCGGTGAGAAATAAAATGCTGATACACTTCTGTACTGGTGACAGCACCAGTCAATAATCATAATTAGAATCCCCGAATCAGGTTTGGTGACGGCATCATAAACCTGATACTTATCAGATATATTAGGTAGAATCGGATGTTTTGAGCCTGAAATTGGCAAAAAGAAAAAGAACACTATTATTATTATTATTATTATTATTATTATTATTATTATTATTATTGTTATTGTTATTATATATATGTATATATATATATATATATATATATATATATATATATAAAACTGAAGAAAACTATCGCAATTATTACAAGCAGAGTGCTCAATGGTGGACCAGAGCGGATATAAATA
>NW_022738866.1:0-1382 GCF_011630105.1 Anneissia japonica
GCGGTTGACGTTTTTTTTTTTTAGAATATATAAAATTCATTATATTACGAATATTTCGGGAGTGCCTGCTCTCTTCAGCGAAATGCCAACTGCCTAGTACCTTGAGGAGAAACAATTTCTCCACAACAATCGGTAACGTTGAACCAGTTTCTACCTTTCAGTCTTCAACCTTCCCGAAAACTTTCGGCGACTGTCGCCGATAGAGTGAGCGATTCTATGGAAACCGAGCTTAACAATGCATCCCAATATTCTGCAACACAATCGGCAAAGTTGAACCACTGGTTCAATCTTAACATTGTTGGTGACTGTCGCCGCCGACAGAGTGCGATTGTAAGGAAACCGAGCTTCATCAACAATCTATCTGTCGGCGATCTGAGCGCGTAGAGATTGTATGGAAACCCAGCTTTACATCACCTACCTGAACTCATTGTTTCCCCACTTGTTATGGACTGCACTGTTGTAGCTGTTGTTTCTACTTAAACAAAATACACAATTGTTAATGATAAATGATACAACGATTTACTTTACGTTCGACTAATTAAACACTGATAGGCCTATGCTTATATAAATGTTTTACAATTATCAATGTTGTATCTCAATCGAGATCCAGTAATCATTTTCTACATATTAATCTTTAACTATAAATATAAATATGGTAAGTTAAAGAAGGGGAATATGCGAGTGTAAAAAAAGAATCTGATTGGAATTGAAGCAACTGATATTAAACACTCTTTTGCGCATTTAGTTGATGCTTCGGATCATCACCTACCTGACGTCATTATTTCTCCACTTGTTGTTGGCTGTACCGCAGCTGCAGCTGTTATTTCAATTTAAATAGAATCCAATAGTTAATGATACAACGATTCATTTTAAGGTCGACAGATTTAACATTAGTATTTTGAAATATGCGTTATACAGAAAAATGTATCACAATTTGAAAGAAAATTAGTATTGATCTGATCTGATACGTATCGTACGGTATCCACCCACCTGAAGCCAATCTGTTTCCACTTGTTGTGGACTGTATTGTTGTAGCTGATGTTTATATTTAAAAAGAACATTTACTGACACAATTATTCATTTTACGTTCGACATTTATGTACTGAAACATTCGTTACTACACAGTAAAATGTATCTTTAACAATTTCAAAGCATTATTATTGATCTGATCTGATACGTATCGTATCTACCCACCTGAAGTCAATCAACGCGCCCTTATCCAACTGACCAATCAGCGTCGCCAAATCAGAGTTTTTATGGAAACAAGGCTTTATGGAACTTTTCGCTAAGCCCCGCCCCTTGGATATTGTTGCTAAGGTCCCACAAGGCGACAGTGTTAAAACATAGGCGAACACGTGCGTTTGTGGGCAACACGTGTGTTT
>NW_022738867.1:0-475 GCF_011630105.1 Anneissia japonica
CTAGACCTATAACGTCCATACTACTTAGGCCAATTGTCTGAAAATGGACTCGATCGTCCCTCACCAGCTCGTAGCAGCAGCACAAGAGAAAACATAAGCTAAGCCCTAGCCTGCTCGCCTCGCTAAATTCACATTGGTCACACAGTGTAGTGTGATGTTTTTTGGTAGACGGCTTAATTATACTTGACGTCACCATATACAAGCCACGCCCCCTCGGCTGAACCCGTTGTATTTAGCAACTACCGTACAGGGCGCCCTTCTGTTGCTAAGTATATCCAGACGCAAAAGGCGCCCTTCCTTTTCCACTAATGGAGGAAAACTTTTTCCTAAGAGTGCGTCCGGCCATGCGATTCTGCGCTGTATTGTTGTTTTATTCTTTACTGATTCATGATTATGCTTTAATTGTTTTGTGTATTATTTGGATAATAGCAACGACTTCTACCGCCACCAAGGAGGTTATGTATTCACCGATGTC
>NW_022738868.1:0-924 GCF_011630105.1 Anneissia japonica
CATCTCTAATGTAACTACCAGGGGTGTCATTTTGAAATGAAATAACAGGAGTTTTAGTAATAAGCAGAGGAACATGTTGCGGAGCCACATCCAAGGGCCCTTCGGCCCAAGTGGGGATGCCCCCTACCTAAGAAAAAAATGAAAAATAATTACTGTAAGATGCCATTTAACAGTGTTTGAATTGGCATTTAACAGCGTTAAATGGCAACTTTTGAGTGGGGGTGGGTTCGGGATGGGGTGTCTCCCTCCCTACCTAAGAAAAAAAGAAAAATGATTACTGTAAGATGCCATTTAAAGTGTTGAATTTTAAGTTTTGAATTCTGTTGCAATGTTTGATTTTAGAATGTATTTAACCATGGACCTATTAATAGTACTTTTATATCAAGTAAAAATCCAACAGTCAGGGTTAACTTTTCTATAATTTGTTTTTATTTATTTATCAGCTACACAAAATAAAAATATAGTCTTCTTGCATATAAAAAAAAAAACGTAATTGAATACATGTTCTTATTATCTAAATATTGTATTTGTATACAATGTAGGGTGGATCACATGGTCTTTCTTGATGTTCTTCACTCGATCGGGGTTTCAACACTTGGCCAGAATTTATTTTTGACTTAATATTTGTGATTATTAAATACAATATCTTATACACGCATATTCTATGCTATATTATGACGGACGAGGCTGTTTACTTCTTGCTTCATAGCATATTTCAGATGTTCTTCGCCGATGCTCGATTAGGACTAGACCTGATTTAACGGTGTTCTTTGGTTGGACGTTGTTTGTGACAATGTGTTTGAATGAAATTAAAATTTTATTTACTTTGTTGTGATGATTTAGTATTGTACAAAATGTGAGCTTAGGTCTAGAAGAATGCTGTTTTAATTTTCATGGTAAATGCTAGATTTAGAAGGGAATCTC
>NW_022738869.1:0-840 GCF_011630105.1 Anneissia japonica
ACAATTCCATTTAACTAAAGAATGTTCATATAAATTAACTCACCAATTCGGTCTCCTGTTTCTAATCAATATTGAATGAGTAAATAAGCAAAAATGAACGTTTGTAATACATTTCCAAAACCAAAAATAAATTCCAAAATGCATATATATGTATATATATACATAATATATACATATATATAATATATACATGATATATACATATATATATATACATAAAAAATGTATGTGCATATATGTATGTATGTATGTATATATATATTAATATTTTTTAAAATTTTGTATGCATAATACAATTTCATTTGACTAAAGAAAGTTCATATAAATTAACTCACCAATTCTGTCTCCTTTTTCCAATCAATATTGAATGAGTAAATAAGCAAAATGAACGTTTGTAATACATTTCCAAAACCCAAACCAACCCACATTCCTGTGTATACGTGCCAAGCACAAAAAGAGAGAAACAAGGCATAGGGTTTAACATCTAACAGCTACCACTAAAAGAATGAAAAACATTACCTACTAACATGGCAACGTGATGTAGCAGTAGTTATTACATTAGAATTAGAATATTAGATAACGTTAAAAACATAATGACAGTCGTTGTAATACCTTTAGCTCTCCAGTTACTAAACAGAACGAGGTACACACAGGTGGGTAAACTTATGAAATAGTAGCATATAAATGACGCCAATGCGCCTACACTCTGTCGACCACACCCCTGGAGGACACCCCTTGCAATGTTCTAAAATGGGAAAATGATCATACGTATGGAAAAACATTAACAGCATATATGAACATATGGTCAAAATGTAAACATTGAAAATTCGTTTTAAAAAT
>NW_022738870.1:0-550 GCF_011630105.1 Anneissia japonica
CTAACGGCGATAATAAGACGTGGTAAAGTCATTGCCAATAAGATAAACTATTAAAGGAGCACCAATCACTGGTCCCTTTCCAGCGACATGCCGATCTAAATTTAGACTGTCTTACAGAGACGACATTAGACCGCTGTCATCGTTAATAGCAACAGTCGGTTAACATCAAAGGAGCGCATAACTGTGGTTGACAAACTTTACAGGACGCGTATCTGGGATTGAATTGGTTTACGCTTATGAACTTTGTAAACAATGAATAGTATTTTAATAAGAAATGACAGAAAATATATGCAATTTAAATAAATCATTTGTACGTATTATTTTCAATGACACCTTTTCATTGGTAATAAGGGAGCATGGGAGGAGCATAGACCTAATTGTTTAAATAATTGATTGAAACTTAATTAAATGAAATGTAATGTACATTTCAACAATGGCTTCTGCCTCGAAAAGACCAAGACAGTGTATTTCCATTGATACGATACTGAGAACCACGAGTCCAATTCAGCGATTGGAAAACGTTTTGGACTTTCGAAGTCTACGGTAGCGA
>NW_022738871.1:0-1161 GCF_011630105.1 Anneissia japonica
CAAGGACTAATATACGGTGGGCCTAGGCCACCCTGAACTTCACACAGATCCTATTATTTATTGCTTACGCAGGCAACATGACGGCATACAGCGAATCACCATGGGCTCCCGACAAAGGTATGAACAATGGAATAGACATGCAGTGGGGCGGAGGAACTCTATTTATTGACAAAGAAGAACTTGCTGACACCAAAACTGGTGGACGAAGAAAACTGTCTTATCGCAAGAAAATCCCTACTGTGGACTTGTCCAGATGGATACAGGAAAACACAAGGAAAGAAGACTATGTTATTTTTAAATTGGACGTTGAGGGGGCTGAATTCGCAATTCTCAGAAAAATGCTTAAGGACGGAACGTTTGCGTGGATTGATAAGTGAGTTGAAAAAACGTTGAAATATTAATGTTTAATGCAAAAAGTTGAGTTGCCTATGAATCATTCCTTCCAATCCCAAGGTCCGGGTTTAAATTCCGGTCACTATAAACAGGGTTATTTTGTTACGACCGAAACAACTCCACTCCCTATGCTTCATAAAGGGATTTTGCACCTGCCATAGCCCTTTAGGCAGGATTGCCATTGGGGGATGCGTTTCCCAAAGAATCGTCTGGGGAAGTCTAGGGTCCCGTCTGGTATCCAGTGGCAGAGCCCCGGTGGGTGTCTGGGGGAAAATCAGAAGCTCGCTGATAACGTAGTATTGAATACATAATACGAACTAGGACAAACGAAATCTGAAGAAGTAAAGTTTTATGTGGATCAGTCTACAGTCATCGGAGCTGATCATTTCCAACGAATTTCGTACCACAGTTCGGCCTATTAAAAAGCAACGGTTAGAAGAGCTGGAAAATGAAATACAATGATGCATAGTATTTCGCGATAATTTTGAAAACCATAGTGAAATACAGTGTGATATGTTTTGCCACTTATAGGTAGGTGATTAAGGTCGCTGCTTGGCATGTCTTTGGCCATTGTGCCTAAATTGGAATGGAATAGATGGCCATTTTGATAATCCATATTTATTTTGTTATATCTAGTGTATTGCGGGTAAAGTAAACATAATAACGATCGGGTAGGTTTGTAAATAGCGCAGATATACGGTAATAAATAGGTCTGAAGCACTATAGTTTATTATGCATTACAAGCAGGCAAATTTCACCCATTCCCAC
>NW_022738872.1:0-825 GCF_011630105.1 Anneissia japonica
TAGTAGTATTATTAAACAAACATGATCTTTTATCAGGGATTTTTGACAACCATAGAGATCTTATTCTTATTAATGTGTGTGTGTGTGTGTGTGATATACCATAGGAAAAAAAACATAGAAAAAAAGCTTAAAAACATTGTCTTTGAGTATGTACTTTACATAGGGCTACTTCAAAAACGTGATTTCACAACCACCTCAGCCCCACCATGGCTGGGGCTGAGGTGAGAAAATTTGAGGAATTAGTACCTCTCGAAATGGCCGAAATTGACACTTTTATATAGTAAAATTCATCATCCTCACATTACCATTATAGTCAAAATGAAACGCCAACAAATTTCTCATGATCTTTTATCAGGGATCTACTTAATATCCAGGACAACTTAGGCCTAATTATAGCTTACTAAGCTTTAACTATATATACTATATTATGATCAACAAATCACAACTTTTTTTTCGCATTTAGCACAATTTTCTTCACTTTTTATTGTCATTAATATTATTATCAATTATTATTATCGTCATCATCATCATTGTTATTATTATTATTATTATTATTACTATTAGTAGTAGTATTATTAAACAAACATTTAAAGAAACTTGCAAAAGGACAAAAACGAAATTGAACCACAGTATCGCATTTCTATCTTAAAAGACCTTGCCTGAGATTTATGGATTTAAGATGTGTTCTATTAGGCCTATGTATAACGTGTACTGATGCATATTTACATGTTTAGAAGTATTCATTTTAAGTGATTCCAGGAAAGAATTTGTATTGGCTCAAGAATAAGCTTTAAAATGTTAACTGTGTACAAAGAGGGGGGGGGG
>NW_022738873.1:0-543 GCF_011630105.1 Anneissia japonica
ATCGTAAGAAACGTATGAAACGTAAGAAATTCTGACCTTTACGTCGACAGGAAACCAGGCTTTAGGCGACGTTTGTAGATAAAGCCTGGTTTCCTGTCGACGTAAGAAGGCAGATTTACTTACGACTACGTCGTTTTATGGTAACAAAATGCAATTTGACAGGAAACCGATTGCGACTGGTGCGTTGTGAAATCGACGTAACGTAAGGTTAAATCGTCGCAAAGCAATATTGGACAGGAAACCGTCGTATTGAATTTTCATGCGATACGTCGATTTTCCACGATTTGACAGGAAACCGCGATTCAGTGACTTAAGCCTGGTTTCCTGTCGACGTAAAGTTCAGAATTTCTTACGATTCATACGATTCTTACGACTGTTACGAGAAGTTGGACAAAAACAGCCGTCTTGATCGTGCGGGCCGCAGACAAAATAAGCCGGTTACGATTCTTACGATAAGTTGAATTTTTCAAGCTCGAACGGCAAAGCCTCTTCTAACGTCGTCACATGCATGTTACGTCAAGTTGAATTTTTCTTTGCGACTGC
>NW_022738873.1:596-1005 GCF_011630105.1 Anneissia japonica
CTGGCGAGATTCGAGGACAATTTTCACCGTTGGATTTAAACAATAGTCTAGTCCTGTAGTACAGAATAAGGGCCTACAAATCTCGATTTGCTAACTTTCTCGTTATCAATTTTAGTGTTTCGTTCTCATAATATCAATTTGGCCTATATTGTACTTTGTTTATTTCATTTCACCTTATTATATTTTGTTTTGAACTGACAGATCTTATCTCCAGATTTACAGAAAACATGATTTAAATGTTAAAATTTGGGTTGTATAATATAAACATGAATTAAAATTAAGAATGAAATACACTTGAAAAAATTGTTTATTGAAATTAACCGAAAATATTCCAACTGGCAATAGGCCTATATATTTTATATTTTATTTATTTATTTATTTAGGCCCTATATTATAATGTTTTATACAT
>NW_022738874.1:0-1109 GCF_011630105.1 Anneissia japonica
CCTGGAAGGCCGAAACGTATTCGTCTGCAGATATTGGGATTTCTTCCAGTGGATGCTTGGTTTATTCTGTCATTCTGATCGGATTTTCATTACTGTTCCGTTTTAATTTTAATTTTAAATTGTTTTGCATTATATGGCCGTTTGCTGTTTTATGAGTTTTTCCCATTTGCCTTTCAAATTCATATATATATATATACATATAAACATATACATACATCAAGATCTGACCAAGAAGTTATTTAGCCTTTCTCAAACAAGGCTGCATGTTTAACTAACAAACAAAGACAAATGATATACGTAATTATAATGCGCCTTTGGAAAAATATATTTCTTCACAATGAAATACTTCTATGCAACAAATTCCATTCACTCATCAAACGCTCTACTTAAATCATAAACTGCTACATATATATCTTCATAATTACAGTACAAAATATTTCAAAAACATACATACACAACAACCCCTACAACAACCGGTGTACGGTAAGAATGGCCCCGGAAAAAATGGCCCCAGAAAAAACGGCCCCGGAAAAAAAGGCCCCGGAAAAAATGGCCCCAGTAAAAATGGCCCCATATAACAGGTAGGTAAAAATGGCCCCATATAACATGTAGGTAAAAATGGCCCCAATAATCAAATTTTGTATTAAAACTGATTTTCTTGATTCAATATATGCATTTTTTTGTCTTAAATAATTTACTTTTTAAGAGGAATCTAACATCAAACAAATTGCCATTTACATTTTACTTTTTGCAAGAATTAACATTCAATGATAAAATATTCAAAGATACCCTCTTAATTTCACAAAAGAGTGGGTTCTTTTCCAAACAAATACATCCTGCCTAATGTTGTGTGTTTAGGTTAGATCTTTTGCTTTAACTTTGGAAATTGAGATAATTTTAGATACTATTTCTGTATAAACTAAATTTTTTTTCATATTACTGTAAACCTAATGGGTTTTGATAAATTTACTCTGCACTACGGAATTTCCAATAAAAAGAAAGAAAATTAATTAAAAAGACCATAGATTAAAAATAAGTAAGGCATAATATATTTTTAATCTATGTTAAAGCATAACTATTTTTACATAATGAAATTTAGTAAATCAAAT
>NW_022738875.1:0-646 GCF_011630105.1 Anneissia japonica
AAGAATAATGATATACTATATTAATAATATTATAGAGTAACAACATAATAGTATACTAATGATGATGAAGAAAAATTAGTGTAGAAAGATTAAATTTAAATAGGTATACATTTCCTTTAATTTTGATTATCGTAGTCTTGGAAGTTGGTGTGTTGACGTCATCATTCCAAATTTACTTGGGAGGTGGGGAATTCCCGTCTGACAGGCCTAGACTCCCAACGTCCGATGCCACGACGAGGTCACCACACCACAAATAATGATTTGCTTATCCATATAACATTATTTTGATATATTTTGGCTTAAAAGCAAACTTTTGGGCCATACAAAGCTAAAAAAACTCTCCCATAAGCCCAGGGAAGTTTATTCCGGGACTCTGACCGAGGGTCTAGTCGGCCCTGTGTTTGGACCCACCCTATCAGACCCACTGTGACCACCACTGAACGACTATAATGGTAAGTATTTAACTAAGGTCCTGTCAGTTTTCACAGTTATAGAAAAAAAAGTAAAAGTGACTAAAAACATAAATATGTTTCCCATATCCCGATCCAAAAATTGGTATTTCTGGCTGTTTACTTACGTTTACTTTTTAGCTGATGCGTATCATTTTTGTATCTCTACCGAGATCCAGCCATTGTTTCCCACAGCA
>NW_022738876.1:0-846 GCF_011630105.1 Anneissia japonica
TCATTTAATAGCAGTTGTTGCAAGCTTTCTATAATAGGAATATAAAAGAAAGACTCCGCTTTTTCGCAAATAACTCTTTTCGCTCCTTTTTTTTTTCGAACAAACTTTGTCCCAATTGTAATCTTTTTGTAATCAACAAAATTAAAATGTTCCTTTATGAACTTAGTTTGTAGTGCCTCAGTGTCCATACAATTAAAAGGATCTGGTGTAGTTTTAAACAAATCTTTGACAATATCCTTATGTTCACAACCTTGAAGAGCAGTCAGCACTTCACTTTCAACAGAGGACAGAACTTGGCTAATTAAACTACGTGTACTGTGAATGATAGATTCTACTGCAACCTGTAACAAAAGAGAGACATACATTGTAGTACCTTATACATCTATAGTACCATGTTAATATAGTATAATGCGTTTTGTTGTGTTTGTTAAGAGTTAAATAGAAATTTTAAAAGATTTTGTTTTGTATGTGATGCTTATAATGGACCGGGTCATTCTGGAATGGGACAGTTCGACAAAAAATGACCTGAAATGTGGTAAAGAGTAGTGAAGGACAAAATAGATTACAGAATTAATGATGATAACTTGTCAATTAAAGTTTTTTATTTCCATACACATCTTTTAAATGCGGCATAAATTATAAAGTAATTTAATTATCTTACATTGAGATAGGCCTAGGCCTATGTTTCTTTTTAAAATCCTAGTCAATGATGTCAATATTTTAGTTCCAATGATTTATTCCAAACCCCAATGATTATATAAATGTGCCTCTCTTATTACCTAATCTCATTCCTCTATTCTAATTCTACCTTCTATTTTAGATTACAGTGCCTGTGCCTAATTGTTT
>NW_022738877.1:0-551 GCF_011630105.1 Anneissia japonica
ATACATCGTGTAGCATAGCTCTCAACGAATGTAGTCCTGCAAATAAATGAATAAAGAAGTTGTGTAATAAAATGCCTCTGGCGGGACTCGAACCTGCGACCTCTCGCTGTCAAGACGAGCTTCATAACCATTAGACCACGGAGGCTTCGTGGTTAAACAGATTCAAATACCACCAGATACACTCCATTACACAATAAGTACAGCTAGAAACAAATAATTGCACATGCTGTAATATAAATCAAGATAGCCGTTAACACTGTTAAATTATATAAATCATCAAAGAAAGGTAAGTACAGTGTTCGAATAAAGGATATAATAATACATCGTGTAGCATAGACCTCAACGAATGTAGTCCTGCAAATAAATGAATAAAGAAATTGTGTAATAAAATGCCTCTGTCGGGACTCGAACCTGCGACCATTAGACCACGGAGGCTTCATGGTTAAACAGATTCAAATACCACATGCTACACGATGTATTACTATGTCCTTTATTCGAACACTGTACTTACCTTTCTTTGATGATTTATGTATAATTTAACAGTGTTAACG
>NW_022738878.1:0-604 GCF_011630105.1 Anneissia japonica
TTTTAAGCGCGCAGCGCGTATGGAAGCTAGAAAATAATTTTTTTGTCAAATTTTGGTTTCCTGACCTTGTTTTGACAAGTTTCCAATCTTTTCAATCGCTCTATGGCCAATAACAATGCCGTACGCACGCATCAAACATAGTGACCTTCGTGCGCATTTTTGCCGATATACAGTAAAATTTTGCTAAAATCAAGCCTAATTTTAAACAGTTACAGCTCATTAGGATGAACGGTGACCCACAATTTTTATTACATATTCTGAAAGCAGATGAGTTGCAAATATGATTTTATAGGTCATAATGGCTGATCGGACATTATGACGTCATCATATTGCCGTCTGAATTCAACAAACTGAATAATATCGATGACCTCATTTTGGCAAATGCGCATTTGAGCGTATCTCGCTTATTTTTGATGGATTGTCTTCCAACTTTGAGTATGTTGTAGCTGAGGCAATTGTCTTTCATATATGTTGCAAATTTTTTTACATTTTGATGACGTCATCATGGTCAAAATATAGGGTTTTGCTTACCCCCTCATCTTTCTTTAGTCCAGCCTTTGATGACCCCATAATCACCTTAATCAGTCGTGATTTCTGAATCATA
>NW_022738878.1:610-1015 GCF_011630105.1 Anneissia japonica
GGTCATGGTTAAATGTTATGTACATAATATTTTTGTGCGCGCGTAATAACGCGAACGTTCGCGTGCGTCAAAATTAATATATGCTTTATATCATGTCTTTTTTAAAATCAGTTATAGCTCCTTAGGATAAAAGGTGACCCCTAACTTTTATTACATATTCTGAAAGCACATGAGCTGTAGATGTGATTTTAAATATCATAATAGCTGATCGGACATTGTGACGTCATCATATTGCCATCTGAATTTAAAAACAAGAAAAAAATTATATTTCTTATCTCAAAACGTTGATGACGTCATATCATCTTAACCATTCGTCATTTCTGAATAATATTAAATGGGTTTATACTTCGTTTTTCTTTTTATTTTTTCACCTTTATAATTCCAAATAAAATCATGTATTAATGT
>NW_022738879.1:0-856 GCF_011630105.1 Anneissia japonica
TTAAAGAGGGGTAGATTATTCGAAACGCAGCTACTCTCAGCCCCATGATATAGACGGTGAGATCGTATTGTATTTAGAGACATTTTTATGAACATAATACCCGTAAGGTGTTTAAATGAGAGTGCAATTTTTTGGCACCTAGGAGAGGTCCATATTCTCAAAATGTTCGCACCTCTCCCCCAACCACTGAGGTCATGTGTACTTTCACGCACCCCCTACCTCCAGATCCAGCATCCACCCAAAGTATCACTAAGGCCAACTTAGTGACAGCGCCGTACAACGCAGCCGACGTGATTTATCGTCGGGGACAGTCTTAAGCCATTGTGAGAAATTACTGCCCCCGACGCAAACCATCGCGTCTGCGTTGCGCGACAACAAACCGCGTCAGGCTGCGTCGTACGGTACGACGCTGTCTGAGATGACCATTACTATTATTTACAGTTTCGAGTATCCTGGACGATAGCCTTCTTCAGAATGATAGTATAGATTCTTCTTTCCGATTGGATGAATCCTGATCGTTGGTGACGTCAAAAGAGGATTTATATCATCATTCTGAAATATGTTTTCGTCCAGGATACTCGATCAATAATAGTAAGTGATAGGCCTACTTGGTTTTGTTTAAAAGAAAATTACATATTTAAGGATTATTTACTTCAACATTATTAATAAAGTTAGAGGAAAGTTGGTTATTTTGTTTGGAAGAACATCTCTCAAACCAGCTCATAGCTTTCACGAGTTACATTTATTATTTTTAACATGATATTGAAAACATTGACCTTCAGATTTCTGACAAAACTATAATTTTTTTTTCTCTTTTTAAACTTCTTCTATTCCATTCAGCTACCAGCCTAGTTAT
>NW_022738880.1:0-674 GCF_011630105.1 Anneissia japonica
ATAGACATATATACGTATATATATATATATATGTATATACATACTTATATATATATATATACATACTTATGTATATACATACATATATACATACTTATATATCTACATATATACACACATATATACATACTTATATATATACATACTTATATGCATACATATATATATATACATACTTATATATATACATATATACACATACTTACATATATACTTATATAGGCCTATATATATATGTATGTATATATACATACATATATGCATTATAACATATATACATACTTATATATTATATTTATACATACTTATATATACATATACATACTTATATATACATATGTATATTTATATATACATACTTATATATATATACACATACTTACATATATACTTATATAGGCCTATATATATATATACACTTATATATATATACACTTAATATATTCTTATATACTTATATATAATGTACACTTATATATAAGTATATATACACACACATAAACATATATATATACATATGTATATATATATCAATATATATATATGTGTATATATATAAATATATATATATGTATATATATAAATATATATATATGTATATATATGTATATATATAAATATATATATATGTATATGTATATATATATACGTATATATATATATACATATATGTA
>NW_022738881.1:0-734 GCF_011630105.1 Anneissia japonica
TGCTGAAATATAGTTCAAAATTCTCAGTTTATTTTAAATAATTTAAATATTGGTACTGAAGAAAATACAATTATTGAGAGTAAAATTGTCTGTTGATGCATCTAATATTATCACCTATAACAATAAGATATATATTGATCGTCTGCTCTACACTTATAGAATGAGATCAATAACAGATTGATTATTGGTTATGAAGAGACAAGATCTGTCTGAAAGACTTTGTGCAACTCATCACTGAATATTTTGAGAATTAAAAGTGTTCCATATCTTATAATAATTTAATATATATTTTGTTAGTTTTGTTAGTATATTGATTGGTATAATATAGGGCTGATTGTTCATGAGAGCATTTTATCTTGTACTTTCTGTAACATTAAAAAGTTGTCGTGCAAGACCTCATACGTACTGTATGTATTTTGTAGATAATTAACCAGTCTATTGATTTATGGTGCTATGAAACAAATTGTTTTATTTGCAAAATTATTGCATAGCTATCTAAAGACAAATTAGAATCATCAATAGATTATTTCATATAATGATATTCATGCATAAATTAATGATTATAATAATGCTTTACTCAGATGATACTAATAATAATAATAATAATAATAATAATAATAATAATAATAATAAACAGTTGTCATAATAATCATAAAATCTAATGTTAGAAGTGTGTAGAAGACACATAGCTTATGATTTATTGTAATTATTATTTCTATTCTTAATTCCAACCA
>NW_022738882.1:0-3081 GCF_011630105.1 Anneissia japonica
TGCATGGACTAAGTGAAAAATGGAGATCTAAATGAAGAAACGATGTATTTCAGCAAGTATTAAAAAATTTTATTTTTATTTTAGGCCTTCTTCAAAATACCTATGCCTACAGCAGATGATTTTTTTGCCGTAAAACCAAAATAGTTTCATCCATGCCGACATTCCGGTCGGTAAGCGTGAGCCCTGACTGAACTCTGCAGAAACTTCACATCGATCTTCGCATCGCGATGTAAAACAAAATGTCGGAAAACTTTTCTTTGACGCATGCGCATTTGCATAAATGTCTACACACACACATACACACTACACACAATAAAAAACATAGGAAATAGCAAGAGTGATTACAATAGTTCCTATGCTATTGCATTACATGCATAGGAACTAAAAATGTGACTTTTTTACATTTTGATGACATCATCATGGTCAAAATAAATGCTTTTTCTGACCACCCCCTTCTACTTTCTTTTCTCAAGACTTTGAAGACCCCATATTATCATATCCAAATAACATTTCTAATCATATTTAATGGGCATAAAACTTCAGGTCAAGAGGTACATGTCATGTACCTTAATTTTCCATGTGTGCATCATAATGTGTGCGTACGCGTGCATTACAATTTTTAAAAGCTCAATATCATGCCTATTTTAAATTAGTATTATCTCATTAGGATGAAAGGTGACCCCCAATTTGTATTACATATGAGTTGTAGATATGATTTTATAGCTCATTATGGCTGATCGGACATTGTGACGCTAATTGCCATCTGAATACAAAACAAGAGCGACCGCTCACATGGTCCCACTGATCTCTACTATAGCTGGATTGCTCGTTGACTGGTTTTAGTGTGCCTACCACTTTGGGAGACCTAAGTGACGGATTAGCTTAGAAAAGTTTCAGCATTTTTTAAAATTATTGTTAAAAATAATGATTCTTGCAAAACTTTTTAATAATAAACTTGAATTTAATGTAATGATTATTTTTCATATCATCTATCTACTTGATGTAACTTTTTATGTAGTTTAAAGAAAGCACAAGCAAAGTTATTTGCATTGTTAGGGAACGACGTCACTATAACAACGCGACTTACCTTGTGCTTTTGAAAACTGCATAAACAGTCGCGTCTAATGGTTAGATGGTTTGAAAAGAAAATTCTAAGATAAATTTAAATTTATTATTGAAAAGTATTGCAAGAATCTTTACTTTTAACTATAATTTTAAACAAATGTCAAAAGAAACTTTTCTAAACTTAGAACATGCCGTCGGTGGCTTCACTTTATTCTGTATCAGGATTGGCTGATGAGCAATCCAGCTATTATAGAAGAGATCAGTGCATGGTCCAAGCATTCCTCCACGCTTAAATACAGTACAGGCGCAAGTTATTATATTTGGTTTTTTGGAAGAGCTAATAAGATAGAAATTTTTAAATAAATAGAACGTTTATATGTACAAAAAAAAACATTATTTTGAATTAAAAATTAAGATACATAAAATTGATAAAAAATAACTTCTTAAAATTGGAAAAAAAATTATTGAATATCTATACGCGATTCGAACCCACGACCTTATGTTCTTTAGAACGCATGCTTAACCGCGCCATTCATTCATGTGACATGCGTTATTAGTGGTCATAGCAATAATGTACAGTCCTTACTGAAATTCCTGTTTTGTTTTGTAGGTGTAGGGGAACGTGTCATTTATTTTTCACTTTGATGACATCATCATGGTATAAAAATGTATGTTATTTTTTTTTTACCTCTCCCCCACCTCTTTCTTTCTTTAATTCTTTGACGACCTTATTTTTTTTTTACCTCTCCCCCACCTCTTTCTTTCTTTAATTCTTTGACGACCCGAGAGAGGGCGCAGACTTGATATTGAACTGCACAGTTTGACAATCCTAGCTACGGTATTTTTTATTTTTCCATAAATCATAATTTTAAGGGCTGGAGATATCTTGCCTGATCACCTAACTCGTCCTCAGTGACGAGTTCAAATCTAGTTTTAATTCTTTTCGTTTTATTTATTTAATTATTTTTTTAATTCATCATTTACATCATGGTTTTGAATTGGTTTTTCATTTGACTGTTTTATTGTTTTTACCTAGCTCTTTTTTGTATTTCTTTATTAATTTTATATAATTAGATTATATAATTGGAATATTCTAAAACTCGCACTTTAATTAATTCCCTTTTAAATCTTTTTATTTAATGTGTCTTCTTCTATGTTTGAAATATTAATAATTTATTTTATTTCACATACAATAGGCATCGTCACTTAAAAAGTTAGAATTAAACTTCCACAGGCCAGGGCCTCGTTTCGGTAAAGTCAATTTTCATTGAAATGGCGTGATGATCTATTAGAATCGATAGACGTACAGTATTTGATATGATTTTATACAATTTATGCTGTTCACAGAGACAAACCAGGCCCGTAGCCAGGTCATTTCAAGGGGGGGTTCTCTGGGCGTGGGGTCCTCTGGGCGTGGGGTCCAGGACACTGAATAAGGGCCCTGGTGGGGTCGGGGGCAAAGCCCCTGAAGCCAGAGCAGTTTTTGTGTTTAATGGGTCTATATAATGTTATAAAAGCAGTTATGTTTTCAAAAAGATCTATGTAATAGAAAGGTGGCAATATAATATAATTAGAAAATATTTCGCGAGTGGATTTCCTGTACGATTAAAACTCGTAACGGTACTGCATCGTGAGTGGATTTCCCGTACGACTAAACATCGTAACGGTACTCGGTTGTTTTAAGACTTTAACCTAATACAAACTGCTGATTAATATAATAGCTGAGATTTGATGCACATTTCAGAATTAATAATCGTTTTTAGTAT
Organism: Anneissia japonica; assembly: GCF_011630105.1. Taxonomy (NCBI): domain Eukaryota; kingdom Metazoa; phylum Echinodermata; class Crinoidea; order Comatulida; family Comatulidae; genus Anneissia; species Anneissia japonica. The sequence goes on from NW_022738882.1 coordinate 2,832, forward strand.
CTTACTGAATATTTATTGTCTACCAAATGAAATATGAATTATATATGAATCTTTAGAAATACAATTTCTACAATATTAATCTTGTTTTTATATAGATAAATGTTCGATAAATACTAACTTTCATAAAATAAACGAAATTCAGCGCGTCTATTTTCATTCCAATCAATGGCGTTTGTAAACATGTGTACTGACGCCATCGTCGAATCCCTGGACTTTCGACGGCAAAGCTGGCCTGCCTGGTCCCAGGCCA
>NW_022738882.1:3110-3634 GCF_011630105.1 Anneissia japonica
ATTTTTTTTTAAATATAGGCCTATGGCGCATCCTGTACATGCACTTAAACTTTTACAACAAAAGCCTAGGCCTAGTAGTACGTCCTACTGTACTTAAGCCTATGCCTACACTAGTTTGATGTCGTCGGCGTATAATTCTGTCTCTAAATGCAGCGTGACCACTAGGGAAAATCAAAATTCAAGATTGGGTCTAAAAAATCCCAAGATTGCTTTTAAAAACCCAAGATTCGCATAATATTAGTACTGTATATAAACTTCATTTAAAAGTCCTTCATTTTAAAGCTTTTTCAATGAATCATATTCTGTACAGTATTTTGTACTGTATAAGCCTTAACGAAGTGTCTGATTTTCAAAACCAGAAACTCGTTCGCTTTGGGCCATACTATTAGGAAATTTAAAAAACTATTACTCTGTGCGTCCGTGGAAAATCCTTTTTGGTGATTAAAACGTGATATCCTTTCCTCTGGCATTGTATGTTAGGCCAAGAGTTTGAAGTTTGTGCGCAATTTCACCCATTCGATGTT
>NW_022738882.1:3641-4598 GCF_011630105.1 Anneissia japonica
TACTGTACCTGTCTCTTATACACATCTAGATGTGTATAAGAGACAGGTAAAAGGGCATAATCGATCTTTACAGAGTGTCTAATTGATCTGTCAATTTTATACCAGAGGGGCCTACAGTATTGCATAGGAGTATTTAACAATAAGAAAATTGGGAAAACAGTTTCCTTTGAAATTTACTTAAGCGAGTGTATATGAAACCGGGTCTATGGCAACTATAATTTGATACTACGGTTAGAAGTTAATTAAAAACTGTTGCATCCTAAATGATTACAAGATAACCAAGCATATAAATGAATCAGTCTAAAATGATATTCAAAGATATTACACTGTACAGCTAACCGCTAATGTTTGTTTTGCATGTCTATTACACACCATCACTCACAAATGTATGTAAAAATTGGTCGTAAAATTTGATAAGTTGACCATTAAAATATATTGTAAATATTTATTTAAATCCGTACACCGATTTTGTTTCAAGTTGTTTGTTTTCAATATTATAGCTGTTTCTTTACGATGACAATGTTTTGAAATCATACTGTATAACACTCCAAAATTTGTTTTATTGGCAAACAACAGAAGGCTCTAAATTTTTACAAGTTGACCAAGCGTGTTGCTGCATCATTTTTTTTTCAGTTACGATCACTATTCAATCTCCAAACTTCTGAAGCTGAGATATTCTAGAATGTAGGCTTGTATTGTAGGCTACAATTTAAAAACGGGTGACCAAATAATGAATTAGGTGCTAAATTTTGATTTAATACTGGGTAAGTTAAAAACAGACATTCCGTCCGAGTGGGACTCATTCAAAAATTCTAGGGGGTTCGCTAGAAAACAGGGGGGTTCGCTAGAAAAGGGGGGTTCGTCGGAACCATAAAAACCCCCCCTGGCTACAGGCCTGCAAACAGACTCTAAATTTGATTTACTTATCTTTTCCATTTTTTGGGTTTTCCTTACGCC
>NW_022738883.1:0-560 GCF_011630105.1 Anneissia japonica
AAAAGAACGGGACTGAATAATTTTTATTATTTTTTTAAGGCGTAGACTATTTTATTCGCATATGAAGACTGATTAAATTCAGATACAAGAACTCATATTTCATAATATCTTTATGTCTTTAATGGTAGTACTATAATTGCAACTTGTTTGATGAAGTTGTATCGTTTTAAGTACTTCACTAACCATGTTAATGTAGGCCTATGGTTTATAGATAAAATTGATAGACTTAATTATTTTTATTTATTTATTTTGAATACTCAGTGTAAAAATATTGGTCATTCAAATTCTTGGAGGTTTAGTCTGGTCCAGTGCCGGCATATCTATAATGGGGTATATGTTTCCCACAAAAAATATATTCACTGGTATGGCCCTCAGATATTAGTAGATAATAAATATTCCATCTAATGTGGCCTAGGAAAGAAATGATTAAAAGCAGTGCTCTATAGTCACAACTACTCTTGTCGAAACTGACTAGTCCTAGTTCATTTAAAACCAACCTTGCACTCACCACAAAGCAAGTAACTCATATTGTTTGGCGTTTGAAATATACATTTAAGTTC
>NW_022738884.1:0-827 GCF_011630105.1 Anneissia japonica
ATAAGGGCCGCAATACTGTCGGAACCGGAATAAAAATATGCATTTCCTCCAGACACGGTAGACAAATTCCCCAGAGCGGTGTCTGCATTGTCAGTGAATGCTATGGTATCAACAATAACACCCGCAGCTATTACGTCATCCAGTACGTCATCAATATCTGGATTATTGGTATTTTGTCCATCACTGATCACAAGTAGATATCCACCATCTGAAGATTGTCCTACTGAAGATAGAACCTGTAACCAGTGAATTATATCCGATTATAAATTATCTCAATTACCTTTAATTAATCTTAATATAGAATTTTAAAACAAAAATTAATCCAAGTGTATAATAAATAATAAATAATAATAATAATAATAATAATAATAATAAATAATAATAATAATAATTGGAGAATTTTTATAGAGTCTGTTAACAAAATATGATTTGTCACTGGCGCTTATAGGTATAAAACAGAGTTATTGTTTATAGAGATAAGTTTTAGGGAGGTTCCTGGATGCATCATTATCGGAAGTTAATCAATGTTTAAGTGGAAGAAGAGTTCCATAATTTTGAAGCGGTAAAAGAAAAAGAACGTTCGCCAGTACTGACATGTAGCATTCTAAGATTGATAACTTGATTAGAACGAAAGAAAATAATAATGTTATTTATCTATATAACATGGCCGGCGCAACCGGGGTGCGGGGGGGCGCCCCCCTCCCCACTTTTTAGCAGAAAATATGTGTCTATGGAGATTTGCGTATGATCGGAAAGAAATGCAAGAAAAGAAAGAGTAGTGGGAGCGGAAAGAGTGTGTTTATCTAGTTCCCGACCAGGTTACATTT
>NW_022738885.1:0-551 GCF_011630105.1 Anneissia japonica
TATTTGTTTTAATTTGACAACCTTAAGTTGCATCCAACAACAGGGGGCTCCATATCTGTCGAATGGTATAGGAGGTAGATGGTTGGGAAATTTCCCCTCTAACCTCTAAGTCTTGTTCTTCTTTGAATTCCTTGCTAAATATCCTATTTTTTCTGGCTCAAAAAACACTTATCGCTTATTTTGTGTCATGCATATACAGTTATATACTGAGGTAACGGGGACCTATGCTTGCTACATGATTTGAGATATGCACTGATATGCATCAGGAATTGTCAACAAAGTGTAACTTTACAGGGACGTAACACTACTTGAAGAGATAGATCATGAGAAATTGTACAGGACAATAACATTTTTTTTAAATAGAAATAAAGTTTCCTATGTTATTATGATATAGCCAAAGGTCACCTCCAGAACAAAATTATCATTTTTGAAGTTCCCTTTTAAAGCATTATCTTATTATGTACGTTAATGCATTATTTTTAATTTAATTAATTTACATTAAAACATTTCATATTTAAAGCATTATTTTATAAATTAATCTTCATTTAATG
>NW_022738886.1:0-609 GCF_011630105.1 Anneissia japonica
CTGCATTGCATTAAAGTGAGAAGAATAGTAGGGAAATTCGTATAGTGTATAACAATATACTTTTGAAAATATATTATATATTTCAAAGACCACAAACAGTGTAATAAGCCCAGTTAGATCTTCAAATGCACCATCAATTGATCGAATATTGTTGTGTTTAGCAGATCTGCAAAGACAAAAAAAGTCATATATACTAACAAACTTTTACGAAATTTCTATAAAAAGATAAACGAACAGGTTCTTGAGAGAGATGACTTGATAGTTCTTACACAAGATTACTCAGACACGCCTTGAATATCAACATAAACAAAATATTACAAATAAAGACATCTATGGAGATATATCCCCCCCCCCCCCTGTATCAAGAACTTTGAGGGCCAGAAGGTTAGTATTTACTAAAGTAAAAATGAAGTTATTTCAAGGGTTGTCTTTTGGGAACCAACCCATGGGAAAAGGAAGCATGGACGGCCCCGACTACATACATCGAACAATTAGAATAGGATCAAACTCACTACATTCCACAACTTATAGAAAACAGAGATTTGTGGAGAAGAGTAATAAAAAAAAAGTTATAACTTTGCTCATCATTAACCGGGTGTGATAGTATGA
>NW_022738887.1:0-735 GCF_011630105.1 Anneissia japonica
AGAACTTAAAAGTAATTAAAGACACGTCAGAAGTCGGGAAAGCTCATTTCCCGCCATCTAGAAATTTTCCCGGGGGAGGGATGTTGACCCCACCACCTAGATTTGATTCCAGATTTGCATGATTCATATTCCCATTCATCTTATAAGCAGTGGCGTAACAGGCGGGGGCATGTGAGCAGACTGTCCCCCCTCCACCTGACGGTTTTGACCGGGCTGACCAAGCCGTCGTACCGGGCTGTAAGAAGAGAAAAGAAAGAGGGGAGAGGGAGGGAAAGAGAAAGAAGGGGAAAGAAAAAGAAAGGAAAAAGGAAAAGAAAAAGAGAAGAGAAAAATAAAGACAAGAATAAAAAGGAAGTTATAATGAACAGATATCACAATACCCCCAATAAATGCCCTTTTCACCCAGGAAAGTGCCTGAAAACCTCAAATTTTAAATCGCATATTTTGTTGAGGTAGGCCAATTTCCTCAAAAAATTGCACATTTTAGGGAGTTTTGATCAATTCCGACGAAATTAGAATTTTAAAAAAACAAGATTTTTTCGCGCGCTTCGCGCGCATTTTTTAATGTTAAAGCTTGTGCTTGCTCTCCTTTGCCTTCTAAGTTCTAACACATAGTCCCAAAACTCAAGAAAGAAAATTTAAGATAGATCGTTTTACCTAAAAGAGGGGCCTTAATGTGTAATGATGTTGAAAGAATATGGTTGTAATAAATAAAGCCATAAGGAAAATGCTTAT
>NW_022738887.1:743-935 GCF_011630105.1 Anneissia japonica
TTAAGGAAAATGCTTATATTCAGTTTAAAAAAACGAGTGTGGCCATATATAACATAAGAGCATTTCTTGTTGAGGTAGGCCAATTTCCTCTAAAAATTGCACATTTAGGGAGTTTGGATCAATTCCGACATTAGAATTACAAACACAAAACTTTTTCGCGCGCTTCGCGCGTATTTGTTAAAGTTAAAGCTT
>NW_022738888.1:0-519 GCF_011630105.1 Anneissia japonica
GGGAAAACTTCCCCTCCCCTGACGGTTTTTACCGGGCTGACCAAGCCGTCGTACCGGGCTGGGTAATAAGAGAAAAGAAAGAGGGGAGAGGGAGGGAAATAGAAAGAAGAGGAAAAGAAAAAGAGAAGAGAAAAATAAAGAGAAGAATAAAAAGGAAGATATTATAATGACCAGACTCACAACACCCTGCAACCCCTTCTCCACTTCAAAAACTGTCATAACTCCTTTGATCTATGCTGCCCGATGGCGTCCCACTGGGGGACAAGGGGAAAATATCTATCTTTGGAAAATCTTCCCCACCCCTTTATAAATGCCCTTTTCATCCCCTGAAAGTGCCTAAAAACCTCAAATTTCTCGCGCCAATTTCCTCTAAAATTTGCACATTGGGAGTTTTGATCAATTCCAACGAAATTAGAATTAAAAACACCAGGGGACAAGGGGAAAATATCCATCTTTGGAAAATCTTTCCCCACCCCTTGACAAATGCATCCTCTGAAAGTGCCTAAAATTCTCAAATTC
>NW_022738889.1:0-1185 GCF_011630105.1 Anneissia japonica
TTTCGTGAAGCGTTCCACCGAATTCTGCGAGATGCACGCCGAGAACCTGTTCAGGATTAAGATGAACCTCGCGGATCAAGCGTGCGCGGATCAGAAGAGGTGGCGACGCGAGATGCTAGAAGAAGGAAGGGCGATGATCGTCGACGAGGAACGGTTCAGCAACATCGTGGCTCTGTCAACCGCCGTGACCAGAAGAAGGATCGACGAGAACAGGAACGACGCCAACTACCTGACGAACATGAGGAAGAGCGTGAACGAGAACCCGATGGTGAGACTTGCCAGGATGAACGAGTCCGACTACGACCTGGCTGTGCGCAGCAACGCCGATAAGGACGTCAGCGCCGTAACGAGCAAGTCGCTGGCGTACGACGCGGAGACGCTTCAGAGCAACGCGAGGAGAGCCGCGGCGCTTTCGTTCCGCCTGCTAAGCCGTCAGCTCGATCCGGACGGCGAGGAAGCCGTGCGAAACGCCAGGAAGCGAGTCGCTGCAATGTACGACGGATTCGACGATCGTCTCGTCTCGAAGTTCGGGGAACGCGACGATGACGACGAGGAAGATGAGAGCAAGGACGGTAAAGCGGCGTGCGGAAGTTCGACGACGGTCGCTTACAGCGTGCCGTCAGGTGCTTGACGCGACGCCGAAACGGCGGTCGCGACGACGACGATGACGACGACGATCGACGTCCCTCCTCTTTGTCTCTGGTGCTGATGAGCCCGACCGACATCCGGGTTCACAGGTTGGACGCGTTCGAAGGTATCAAGGAGATCGTCGACGACGTGATGGATCCGGAAGCGACGTTCGATCGCACGGCCGTCGGACACGCGATGAACAACGTGGTCAACTTCACGAAATCTAATTTCAAGCTGTCAAAGGCTGGACAGGAAGCCGCGTTCAGATACTGCTTCGGACAGGTGGACAAGGTGGTCAGACTGCCGGAAGAAGACGAACGAAGGAGAGCGGTTGTCTCGATATTTGCCGACGTGTTCAAATTCTTCAACTCCAACAGAACCGGTTGCCTCAATCAGCTTTTCGCGAAGAGGAAGTACGAACTCACTGATCCTTCCATGGAGGTGGTGGAAGTCGACGAGAAGGACGCGTACGCGGTTCCCACGAACGAATCCCCCTGTTGGATATACCCTCCGAAGGATTGCGGATAACCATGGAGTACGACGAGGCAGGAGGTG
>NW_022738890.1:0-1629 GCF_011630105.1 Anneissia japonica
TATCATCGAAAAGAAACCCATGGGCTTCTTTTAAAGATAGTATGGGCGCGGCTCTTTACGGGATAGTACAATACATACTGTACATGAAGAATTAAAAAAAAAAAAAAAACAGGTTAAACTAAAAACACGCTTGGTTTTAAATACATAGTTTAGGTGATTTAATGCCGGTTATACACTCTACGATACAGTTTGATGTTACAGTGACATTATATATTGCTTTACAGTAATCATTCTAAAAAAACAATTTACAACATCCATTTTATAAAGAGGCCCTTTTTACTTTGCCAAAAAAGTCCATCAAAGTTATTCAAACAAGGTCACACTAATTCTTTACTGCCACTTTGATGTAACAAATCATTGAATTAGCTATCCTCATAATGGCCATGTATTTACTCGGTTGTATAAGTGCTGTGTTCCTTGATATAGAGAGTACTATATTATAAGACAATATTGTACTTAATCCATCCAATGTATTTATCATTTGTTGGTATAGTGTGGGGAATGAATACCAAAGGATACACAACTGATGTCTGTGTTTATCAGATCTGATGAGTTGTGTTTCCGTTAATACTCCTAATATGCACAGGTCTACTTTTCCATGTGTGTACATTGTTTTGAAAACCTATATCAACAATTTAAATTCGACTGATCACCTTCGGGAACATTAATCAACAGCCACTACTGACCAATCAAATAGTTATTATACAGAATAATGAACAATAGTCAATTGATTATTTATTTTTAGCTTGCATTAGTTGACTAATCCCAACTGTAAACAGTGGAGATGAAGTATCTAAAATGTTGCTATAATTTATTCCAAGAAACAATCATGTATCGTCACTCTTGTAATATTCTTTTTTTAATTGTATTCTCGATTTTTGTTAAAATTTAGTCGGATATTCGTGTTCTCTTATAGTGCTTTTAACTAACCAGAAAGTATTTGTAATGAACAAAAATATTGTTTTATTCTTTACAGAAGGAGACATACGATTGGCCGGCGGCCCAAATCCTTTCCAAGGCCGTCTTGAAGTTTATCACGATGGGACCTGGGGATCAGTTTGTTCTGACCTGTGGAACAACTATAACGCCCAAGTTGTATGTCGACAATTAGGTAAGATAACATTGGTTTGCACAAACTAGAGCTAAGATAGTTGCCTTTTATACAATTCTGTTTTAATTAAATTATTGAAATGTGTGTTTTCATATTCAGGTTTCACTGACGGGGTCCTTATTGATAATGTAATAAATAGGTATCCTTCTTCGTCTGGAGACATATTTCTATCTAACATAACGTGTGACGGTAGCGAATCAGCAATTGTCGATTGTAAACATAACGACTGGAGCGATAACGATTGTATCCACACCAAAGATGTCAACGTGTTTTGTAAAGGTAAATTTGTAAAAAATGTATACAATAAAACATTAGGTATATGCTGCCATGTAAATATCTTAAAAACTGATTAAAAAAAATGTGTTAAAACTTTTTTTTCTTTATCCCTAAGAAATGAGTTACCGGTATCTACTAAATCAATTTTCTGTCATAACATTTAAGGATTTTAATAGTAAAATTTCCCTAAAATCGCTTGACTAAATAACACAGTGGGTACATTTTATTAATGTTCCGTCAAT
>NW_022738891.1:0-945 GCF_011630105.1 Anneissia japonica
ATACATACATATATATATATATATACATACATACATACATATATATACATTAGATATATATATATATTAGATTAAAAGGCAAAATACTGAAAAACAACAATGCTTTGGGAAACAATGGCTGGATCTCAATAGAGATACAAAAATGATAAGCAACAGCTAAAAAGTAGACAGCCAGAAATAGAACCAGAGCTTTCCGACAACACTAGTCCTTCCTCAGTGGCGAGTGAGTGAGGGTAGAAAAAGCTAGATGGTATAAAGTGAGAATTTCATGCAAGCATGATTGGAAACAATAGGCTGGGTGAGATTAGAATAAACAGCCTAAACAAGTAAACAGGAAGGCCAAACTAAACTTTAGAGGCAAGCCTCAATAAATAAGCCAAATGATTTATAAGGAATAAATTGAAATGCCATTGGTTTAATTTAGTGTACTGGGAGAACGTTCCTAATATTGAGTCCAAATGGTGTGGTTAGTTCCCAGTGATTCTCTTTATCTTTGCGATTTTTGTCGCTCCAATTGGCATTATGGTCAATTGCAATCACTCTGAAATTTGAAATTGAATGACCAGCTAAATTGAAATGTTCGGCTACTGGTTGATCAAGCTTAGATGTTCTGATAGCTGATCTATGTTGTGTCATTTTCATACGGAGAGTGTGTTTTGTTTCTCCAACATATTGTTTACCACAAATATTACAATATATGAGATAAATGACATTTTTGGTGAGGCAATTAATTGATTGCCTTATCCGAAATATGTGGTTTGTTTGGTTGTTCTTGAATGATTGTGTAGAATAAAGCAAGGAGCATGTTTTGCATGATGAAACACAAAGATGACTACCCAAATTACGGTTGTCGCAAGAGTTAGTTTGCCTCTTGAATTTAGATCGTACTAATATATCACGATGGTTAGGTGGTCTGCGATAGGCTATGAACGGTGTATCCGGAAA
>NW_022738892.1:0-503 GCF_011630105.1 Anneissia japonica
CAATTACTTACAAACTGCATTCACAACTGGGCTGTGTATATATATTGCCTTGGTTTGGCTCTGTAATCATTAGTGGTCGTGGGACTAGTTTGGGCCCTACCTAAGCTGGTCGAACGTTTCGTTTGGGTCTATACCCTACCCTAGCATTATATGGCCGTTTGCTGTTTTATTGGTTTTTCCCATTTGCCTTTCAAACTTGTATAATATTTAAGAATCTCTATTGAGATCCAGCGCCGTCATTGATGCACGGTAGAGATTGCATCTTTAGATCTCCGATCTTGTTCACAATTTCACGGACTAGTGCTGTTTCGTAAGAATTTTGTAGGACGCGTTAAGAGTGACAAAAAATTCTCTGTAACTACTGGAACCGAGCCGCATAGCTTGTATTCCACTATTTGCATTCACACCTGGGCTGTGTATATATATTGCCTTGGTTTCTCAATATATGAGATAAATGACATTTTTGGTGAGGCAATTAATTGATTGCCTTATCCGAAATATGT
>NW_022738893.1:0-636 GCF_011630105.1 Anneissia japonica
TTATAATTTAAGCTACCTTTGACTGATTCTTCATGTAGCTTTCTGGAAATTTAGTTATATAATTTTACAGCAAAGTGCAACATTGCATCTTTTTATAAAGGAAGTGGATATATTTACGTCGCCGTGAACACGTCGCTAAACGATATATTTACGTGAAATCGATAGCGCATGCGCACTTCCCTCTTATTGAGGGCCGACCGTAAACAATGCATAAAACGATATATTTACGTGGTAAATTACATGATAAACACGTAGCTTTACGTAAATATATAAAGAAACGATATATTTACGTGGTCGTAAACAAATCAATAAACTATATATTTACGTCAAAATTAATTGAGCATGCTCTACACGAGTTTTGACCCGACACCATTATAGATTACTACCGTATTACGTCACGAAGCGATACCACGTGATACTATCTCTTGGCTATCAGACACCATTATTTCTACTGATAACCCATGTTTGTTCTAACGTAATTATTAAGATGTATCTTATAATTTATTTGTAAATTTTAATTGATGATTTAAATGTGTTTGATCCAAACTAATATAATGCGATGGTAAATTACTAGGTTTTAAAATGCCTATTCTAAACCATTAAATTATGAAGTCATTTCATCATCCGAACTTAGAA
>NW_022738894.1:0-640 GCF_011630105.1 Anneissia japonica
TCACTCTTCTGTACTAGGGTTGCCTCCCCACCCCGGCCTATCAAATGAACGCAAGCCGATTTCACAGATCATCAGTTAATTGCGGTCTTTTTGATGATTCCAAGTCGTTATAACATACATAAAGCCGATGATAGTGCAGTCGAAGTACAGTACTACATCAGTTCAGATAGCCAACCCTCTCTTTAGTTATAACTTTATTTTACATTGACGAGTTAAAAATGAATGCCCCTGATACTATTATACATGCAGTTATTTTAAAGAAATTTGTACCTGGAAAAAAGCGTTTTTATTTAAAAAAATTACCCACACATAACTAGACCAAAAACGCGGGAGTCTATTCACCTCGTTCGAAGAATGAAACCGGGTTCGAGGAAAGTAAAGACGGATACATTCCTGTCTCTTATACACATCTAGATGTGTATAAGAGAAAGGGAAAGGGAGAATCGGACAAGGAACCTGTTCTTATAAAGGAAACCGTACTGAAGGATGACATTAAAACAGCGTTATATGAGGAACGAGTGAAATGAATGAGGGAAGAAAAAAGAGCACAATCTTTAAAAATTATACTAGAGCAGGAACTGGAGATGCGATGCAAAGCCATCCAAGACTTGGAAAAAATAAAACCAAGCTCTTCTAATCA
>NW_022738895.1:0-545 GCF_011630105.1 Anneissia japonica
ATCGATGCATCGGACGAGGGGTCAGATTTCTTAGACGAAAGCGAAGTGGGTATGGTCGAGCCTCGATTAAAAGGTTTTGACAGTTTTTAAATTTTGACAATTTAAGGGTTTCAAATGCTTATTTACTCGATATTAGAGTCTACTGATGAATATGTAGAAAATACATAGAATTTTAGACATTCTGCTGTCTATATGTCGACGCCATTAACAACTAGGCCATTGATGTTTTGTTAGGAATTCATATCCGATTAAAGCCCCTAATTTCTACACACTCATAAGCCCCCACCAGGGGTGGCGCCAGCGGAGGACCGGGGAGGGCTCCCCCCCCCTCCCCCCGTCGGGAAGAAAAAGCACAATTCGTCGGAGAGAAAAAAAAATTACATGTATTTTCTACATATTTGTAGACTCTAAAATCGATAAAATGAGGCTCTGAAACCCCTAAATTGTACATAATTTTCGGGGGCCTCGCCCCCTGACCACTTTCGAAACCTTTTAATCGAAGCTCGACCACGCCTACTTTGCTTTTGTCGGGGAAATCTGACCCA
>NW_022738896.1:0-893 GCF_011630105.1 Anneissia japonica
TTAGCTATATCGAAAGTTTGTACTTTATATAATATCCGAAAAAATATAGTTATCCACAATCCTTAATTATCTTTTTAATAATTAATTAATTGTGTTATTTGTTTAGCTTCAGGAAAACAGATATAACATAACTCTAAACGTCGGTTTAATTTGAAGGAAGAATTTGAAAATTTCAATCTGTTATAAACTTACTCCATTTACAGCGAAAACCTTTCCAGCCGGCGTGGCAGGCACAACCCTGTGGCATTGGTGGGCAAATCAGTTTCCCTTTGCATCCTTCATTATTATCAGTTGGGCATTGAGTTCCACCGTCACGTCCAAACTTATTGCCACCAGCAGCTGTAAACCAAAATACAAAATTTACGGTGAAAACCAGACATAAAATAATTTCTAAATATTTACATGTCCTGCTATTGAAGAATTTTTTCTCCATATTAATTTAATCAAATGATGATAATAATTCCAATATTTAATAGTAATGTTAATGATTATAATATATATTAATGATATTGAAAATGTTATATTGATATATTTATAAGGATATTGATAATGAAAACAACGATAACGATAATTAAATATTAACATTATTTACTATCGTAATGGTGATGATGATGTTTATGTTTATTGGTGATGATACGTGATAGTGTGGTTATGGTGGTGATGGTCAAGCTAAATCAGCCGCTTGTTGAAAATTCGGATTTTGAGATTATTTCGGGGAGAAACAAATATACCTATGCATTTTCTACATAGGCCTATTAGTAGAATCTAAAATCGATTAAATAAGCATTGAAAAAAAATATCCAAAATTTTCGGGGCCTCGCCCCTAGGACCACTTTCGAAACCTTTTAATCAAAGTTCGACCACGCTCACTTTGCTTTCGTTGGGGAAATCTG
>NW_022738897.1:0-5394 GCF_011630105.1 Anneissia japonica
CAGTAAAGATCAAAGGACTGTACGCATGCGCTATGTTCGAGAGCGGAGATGTGCGTCCTTTTGTTAAATTACCTTGGTACCATCTAGGCTCATTAATGATTTAATGATATGTTTTTTTCTGTCAGGAAATAATGTTGGGAATGCACACAAACCTTTTAAAACGTTGAGTAACAGCTGTATCCCTTCCTGATAACATATAGCCGCTTCTGTGTACCGCTTCTTCTTGTCAAGCTCCACTGCACGTGCTAATACACTAACTGACGCCTGCATTTGCAGTGTGTTTAGAGATTTTCTACAATATTAATGCTGTAAAATAAATAGACGTTTTACTTACAATTATCATAATGCAGCAAAACAAACACATCATTATGACAAGGCCTAACACAACATGATACTACAACCTAGGCCTAACTAGGCTAAGCTTATTAGGAGGCATAGGTAGAGGACAACAAGGCAGACCTGCCTAGTGCTCTAGTACAATGTAGCGGTAGAGCCCACTTGTCATTAGCTAGACCTAGCCGCCTAGCTAGGATCGGAGGAGTGTGTACTCGTACTAACTACTGTACTACTACTAGGCCTAGGGCCTAGTCACGATTAAGAAGAAACATGAATATGGTAATGCTTCAAGTGCAAATAAGTACTGTACTTACTATCAAGTTGTTTTGAAAGTGTATGAATGGTTACTTCCCCTATTCGACTCAACCAAAGACTTTAACGAAAGAACTTATAGCTATCTATTTAATATCTTTGCTTTGACCAAAGAACTAACTTACTTGGGGATTTCCCTTCTAATAGCGTCCTCTACGATAAGGCCAAATAAAATAAATTTTTTGCCATTCTTTTTAAAAAAAAAAAGGGGGCGGGTGGAAAAACTTTTTTTTTATTTATTTATTTTTTTCTAAATACCCATCAGATGGAATAAAAATACCCCACAGATGTCTAAAATAGCAATATCTTACATCAGGCAATAACTTTAGACTAATTTGTATTTGTATTTGGTACTTAATTATATCCTTGTTATTTTATATATTTATTACTGTATGTTGTTAACGCTTGTAACACTACCAGTGGAACGTAATTTCTGGGTTTTTTAGACAATATATTTATCTTGAATCAACATTAACCTACTAATTTAGGCCTACATAGGCTATTATTTTAGTCTTTTTTCAAATTTTTATGTTTCTTGATAATATAGAAGATAAATTTCATTTATTCATTTATTTGAGAATTTATTCTTTACATTAAATATATTTACATGGACCAATATTTTATTCTCTGAGAAGAATACATTATATTATTTACATTAAGTTATTGTGGTTGTTTAATCTATATTATTGCGGTTTGATTCGGCTATTCTCAATTTTTCAATTCAATTTTAGCTGCTACAAATGCCATCAAGGGCAATTATCCGCAGCAATAATAATTATTTACAATGGTAAATAGACAACAAGAAAATAACACAATAATTAAATAAAAGGATTTTAAAGGACCAATCAAATTGTATTTAAAATTAAATTAAATTATTGCTTGCTTAATATCAGAAGTAGTGGCGGAGGATGGGTCAATGTTTAGAGTATAACTTAGGGATAGTGAATAAGAAAGTAGAGGGCTTTGATATCTAGACGTTTTTGCATTAAATCGGGAGATGGGATGATTGACGGTTTCCTAGAAAATAAAGTAGTGTTTAACATATATTGTTGATGATTGCTTCAGAAACAAAAGAAGCATATATAAAATATAAACTTTCCAGTGGAGGGCCATTGATCCCCTCCAAATTACTCTACACATCAACTTTTTTTTTTTTTTTGCCAAGGCGTTTATCTGGACTGCACCACCTCAACATAGAACCTTTTGATCCTCTATCAAGTATATGCCTGAGAAATGTTTGAAATGAACTGTATAAATGGAAAAAACGAATATGATGTTATGCCAAAAACAAATGTTAATAAAAGTTTGTGATAACAATCTTGACTACGATGGTGGTGTGATGATGAGGAATTTTACTATACAAAAGTGTCATTTCTGGCCCCACTGGAAGTACTGTTTCTTCAGATTTTCGAATTCTCTTCCTCCCCCACTCTACTTTTCAAAAAAGATCTTTGCCCTTGCTCTGGCCACATTTATGATGGGCTTATTTTTATGTCATTATACCTTCCATCACTCAACTATTCCGCCGCCTGTATGTCTTCATCATTAATCACCATCGCCATACACGGTAACTCCTGAGAATGCAGGAAAGTACACATCCCAGCTAGAACACACCCCACTGTTGACAATATAAATAAAATTACAGTAGTACTGTATTATGAGGGGACACCTTCGGGACCCATAAAGTGTCCACGTAAAGGATATCCCTGAATAGGGTACACCTATTAAGGGGGACGAGGGGACAAACGAAAAATATGAAATTGGCCCCTTTAGTGTCATACAATAAGGACACATTCTTAATGTAATTATATCATATATTCTTAATTATTATTCATAATGTTCTTAGGTTAGCTATAACTTTTTACTGAACACCACATGGACCCTACAACAATCGTTACATCCCTGAATAGATTGAAAAATCAGTAGGGTCTGGTCATGATGACAGCTGGGGCGGATGCAGGGGGTGCGATCGCACCCCTCTTAATTGTAATTTTTAAAAAAACAACTTGTATTCTATTGTTGATATATTATTTTTATCATAATGAACATACAGTGTAGTACCGGGAAGATTTTTTAAGTACGAGACTGCAACTTCTTGGCATCTAGAGGTTCATATTCTCAAAATTTTCTCACCTCAGCCACAACTATGATGGGGCTGAGGTTGTGTGGACTCTCACACACTCCCTACCGCCAAGTCCTGCATCCGCCCCAGATATGACGTGAGTGGTTCATTTCGTAGAATCATAGAAGACAGTACTACAGCAAAAAAGACAGTACACAACTTTTACTATAATGTACCACATTTTAATCAACTTGTACAAAACGGAGAAAAAAGATACTACAAAATACATTTAACAGGTCTCAGAGCCTGAATACACTTATGTTTTTACATGCATGGTTAAGCAGGGATGTGGTTATGGTGGGCAGAGGTGTGCTGGGCCAACCAGATTTGAGGTTTGCCACCCAGTTATGGCAATCCACCTCTTACAATTAACCTCCTTGCCCATCTATAAAAATGAAATGAATTAATTTGAAATTATCTAAAAAGTCTACCCCCCCCCCCACCATGTTTAGCTAAGGAAGACTTTGTAATACCTTGTTCAGCAATCTTCATTTATGGTCAGAAGATAGAAAGAAATAAAAATATAATTTTGTTATTTTAGCAAAATGGTTCTGCTGAAAACATCTAGGTAGGAAAAATTTTTTAAAAATCTTATTGAAAAAAAATTGGTGTGTATTAAAGTAAAACAAATTAATAGAAGGCGCCGCCTGGCTCTTGCTCAAAATCCTATCACATGATCATATATAAGGTGGTGGTGAGATATAAACAATTCATTAATATGATTAAAAGCTTGTTTTTATATTCATGTATTTTAAGGGACCTTTCCGAAGTTTCTATCAAATTCAACAACAGACTAATCAGGAATATGTTGTCCGACAAATACACTTTACATACGTTTACACCAGGGGCAGATGCAGCGGGTGGGGGCCATGAGGGCTGAGTTCCCCATCAGTCAAGCCGAAAATTTTAGTTAAATTTTAGTTAAAGAGAGGAAGAGCTAAAAAAGGAGTGCACCCATGAGTTTAGCGGCGATACTTCATATTGTGCCCCCCCCCCAACGTCAGAAAATCTCTGGATCCACCCCTCCGTTTACACTCTCATTTTGTGAACCGTAACAACAATATCCAGGGGCGGGGCTTAAAGGTCAATTATGAGGGGAAAAAATGAAGATTTTTTATTACAATACTGTAATAGAAGCCAATAGGCTTAATCTCGAGAAGAAGCCCATCTCGAATTTAAGCCTTCTCTTTAGTGTGCGAAAAGAGCCTATGGGCTTCTTTTCGAGATAGTACAGTACATACACTACATGAATTTTAAAGAAACAAATTAATTAAAAATATATTAGGTGAATTAATGTGGGTTAATACACTCCATGATACAGACTGATGTTACAGTGGCCCTATTTACAATACAATATTGTTTTAAATAGTGGTAATTCCCAAAAAATTTACAGCAATCATTTTTAAAAGAAGCCCCCACCCCTCCCTTTATCTTGCAAAAGTTGCTTTGAAAAGAAGCCCATTTTGAAAAGAAGCCCATCCATTTAAAAAAAAATCAATATAGGTCTACATCAAGATAAAGTGAAAGTCTTGACTTAAATAATTATGGTTGTACTGACACCGTTGTATTACAGTAGACAGAGTTCATCTTCATCTTTGAAAAGTTGATACACCTAAAAAACAATTAAAAAAGATACAATTAATCAAAAAGTAATAGATGTACTAATCATATTACTGCATATTAACTTTATTTATTTATTTGCAATCACATTCAACAGCGGCAAAAATGAGCATAAAAACACTTTACACAATTTTTTAAAATTTTGCAACAAAAATATATAGCTATTTATTTATGTATTCTGTTTTTGATTCGAACAATAATTTTTTTTTTAATGAGATTTATACATGAGAAAATAAAACTATTATTATTTAATACTAAAATACTTTTCCTATCTTCATATAATTAATATTACTAACAAGAACACCAACAAACAGTCATACACAAAAAAATTATTAAATGAATACTGTAATATTAAGTAAAATTATAAATCCAAGCTTAAATAAAAATGTGGTGAGAACCATAATCAAATTCATTGATTTTTTATTGGTATTCAATAATTTTAATTAATAATCCCTTTCATATAATTCATCGCTCTGAAATCATAAGCACAATCGCACGTTATAAACGCCTCAGTTCCCACCCATTTGGGAATAAATCAATACTTGTTTGAACACACAGTCGACCGACCAAGCTTGCAACTGTGAAGAGGAGGCCAGTCTCCGGAATACAAACTAAACAATATGGACTTGTTGTAGGTAAGTTTATTGACATTTCATATTGTTTTACGATTGGTAGCCAAAGTAAAAAGATTACAGTACAGTACAATATAATCTACTGTACAGTACAGTACAATATACTCTACTACTGTACAGTACAATATAAGCTACTGTACAGTACACTACAATATAATCTACTATACAATACAATATAATCTACTGTACAGTACAGTACAATATAATCTACTGTACAGTACAGTACAATATACTCTACTCTACAGTACAGTACAATATACTCTACTCTACAGTACAGTACAATATAATCTACTATTATACAATACAGTACAATATAATCTACTGTACAGTACAGTACAATATAATCTATTGTACAGTACAGTACAATATACT
>NW_022738898.1:0-618 GCF_011630105.1 Anneissia japonica
TTGAGTCATTATATGCATTTTTTATCTTAACTAATTTAGTTTTTAAAAGGAATCTCCCCAATAATTAAATTAAATTCTGTATTAAAACTGATTTTCTTGAGTCAATATATGCATTTTTTTTATCTTAAATAATTTAGTTTTTAAAAGGAATCTAACAAACAAATTGCCATTTACATTTTACTTTTTGCAAGAATTAATATTCAATGATAAAATATTCAAAGATAAATAAAAAGCCATGAATTACAGCCATAAATTCACAATTGAATTGTTTCATTTTCTACAAATTTTTCATTTTCAAAAAAATGATTTTGCAAATCAATTCTCCGTGCTTTTGGAAGTCAACTAAATTACTGTACAGTACTTAATTACATAAAATGTATTGACCTCTAAATTATGAGCATAAGTAAAATCAGTGAGTGATATTTGGATTTTATGATTTTGAACATTTGTAAATCAGGATAACTTTCAGATTATTTTTTACTAACGTGTTTTTAGACACGCGTTTGTGGGGTCCAATCACATTTAATTATCTTGTAAGCATTTCAACGGTTAAATTTTACTTGATTATTTTATTGTTTATTTCCTTTCCTGATAATTTCATTGACAACTAACATTCCC
>NW_022738899.1:0-1716 GCF_011630105.1 Anneissia japonica
ACACAGACGGAAAATGGTTCATTTTTCCGCATTTTGTGCATTTCGTTCCATAGGCTTTGCACTTGCGTCGTTCGTGGGTGTTTCCACACGCTTGGCAATTTTTTATCACAGGCTTTGACGACGTACCTTTTTGATAAGTGTATTTTTTTGGATTATGCTTGTTTTTGTGCTTCACATAATTTACTGCGCTTTGATCTTCTACTGACATTGATTGGATCTGTTGTTTTGTAGATTCACTTATTTTTAGGACTGCTATGGAATCCTTTAAGGATGCAACTTCTTTCTGTCTGAAGATTCTGGCTCGAGCAGCACTATCCTTTGCTCCTAAGACTAGTCGGTCTCTTATCATGTCATCTTCTACCGCTTCGAACTTGCACGTTCGAACTAGGTAACGCAATCGATCAACATACTGCTCAATACTTTCGTTCTGTTGTTGAACAGCATTATATAATTTGTATCGTTCAAACAAGATATTATTTTGTTTAAGGAACTGGTCATCTAAGGCCTGGAGTATTTTGTCTGGATCTTTGGAATCTTCTTCAGTTAGGTTAAGATTTCTTAAAACCTTCCTGCACTCTGCACCCATCACAGTTTTCAAAGTTGCACTTTGAATTAACTTAGATTTTGCATTCAACTCAGTTGCTATGATGTACTCATTGTACGATTCCTTGAATTCTTTCCAATTAGTTTCAGTATCTTTCGTACATAACATCGGCTTTGGTGCCGGTAATGTGTTTACCATCGACGACGTCGCTGCTACAGCCATGGTTAATTATGTTGTACTGGCGCCAATCGGCTAGGCCTAGGTCACCAGGGGTCATCTAGCTAGGTATGTATCACTAATCGAACTCACCGCGTTCAGCCTGGCTGGCAGTATACCGTGCGAGTCCCTGTTTAAACTATGTATTTTCGAAGTAACAAACTGTGTTTCGGCTTTCGAATACAACTCCTTCGTCTTTTAAAGGGTTTAAAGTTTAAACTGCACCACTTCTGACACCATGTTATAGTTTAGTTACTATAAATATGTGGGTTTAGTCATAGACAAATGACACAACATACTCTCGGTTTGACGCTAGCAACGTGACCGTCTTTTATTCGCACTGCGCCCTCATACGGTCATCAGTAGGCTCGTAACAAAAAGTAAAAATGCTTATTTTTTTGGTCAGTCCAACCAATAGCCAGCTCTTAAAAGATGCCCTCTGAGAACATATAAAAATAAAAATAAAAAAACCCAAAGATTTATTGTAAAAATCGGAAGGACCCCTACTCAAAAAAAACAATCCATCAGTGGTACACATCTTAGTTGACATAGTCAATTTGCATGCGCGAAGTGTCCCAGCTTCTTGAACCAGGGCCCCTTAGGCGCGATCTACAAATCATCCCCAACGACAGAAACGGGTCAAACACGTTTACTATTGTTATATGACAAGCTCCCAAACGCGTCTGTGAAATGCCGTTTGGAAGCTTGTCGTTCGAGCCGTTTATTCCGTTTGGAAGTTAACTCCTCCCCTTTTCATATGGCTGACTGCTCGTGAATGGCAAAATGTTAAACGCGTTCAGCGAAATTTGGAATTTGATAGTGATTTAAACAACTTCAAAACTTGTTCAGTGTCCCTACCGTACCTAGGCTATGTAGGCCTAGGCCTATATGTATAATAGTAGTAGCCTGGTAGTAAAATGCTAGCCTACGCTAGGTGACAGTTTACGAAGAAATGT
>NW_022738900.1:0-1383 GCF_011630105.1 Anneissia japonica
ACTGGTTGAATCACACACAACCAATAACAAGATGCATACCTAAAAATATTTTACTGGAGAGGATAATGATACCATGAGAAATATGACACAGTAAAGCTCGGTTCATACTATAACAATTAGACGCGTTACGAACACACAAGAAATACTAAGGCTTGGTTCAAACTGAGCAATTTAAACTCGTTACGAACGCACAAGTAATAAGGCTTGGTTCACATTGAGCAATTTCAAACTCGTTATGAAGACGCAAGCAGTGCTTAAGGCTTGGTTCAAACTGAGCAATTAGACGCGTTGCGACAAACGAAGCAATAAAAAGGCTTTGTTCACACTAAGCATTGTTCACACTGAGCAATTTAAACTCGTTACGAACACGCTAGCCAGGCGTCGGGGAGAAAAACCAAAATTCGTCGGGAACTCCGGACCCCCCGTCGGGCAAATCCTGGCGCCACCCATGACGCAAGCAATACTAAGGCTTGGTTCACACTGAATTTGAACTAGTTAGGAACACGCAAGCAATACTAAGGCCTGGTTCACACTGAACAATTTGAACTAGTTACAAAACACGCAAGCAATACTAAGGCTTTGTTCACACTGAGTAATTTAAACTAGTTACGAACACGCAAGCAATACTAAGGCTTGGTGCACACTGAAAAATTTAGACCTATTTCTAACACGCAAGCAATATGCTACTACGACTTTGTTCACACTGAACAATTCAGACCCGTTACAAACACGCAAGCCTAAGACTAGGTTCACACTGAAGCAATAGACTGATCCATTTACAGCGAGTATTACGGTATTCCTCAGACGCCATAGCTGGGATCTTTGGTAGGGGTTTCTTACGTAAACATAGCAATGATTGGGCATAGGCCCTACAGTATTTTATCTTCTTCGTAATCTACTGTAAATACTCTGTACCGCTGCACATGGACATGAAATGCACTTGGGGGAGCAATACTAAGAGGCTTGGTTCACACGTTACGAACAATCAAGCAAAGACTTAGGCTTGGTTCACACTGATTAATTTAAACTCGTTGATGTAAAGTTTAGAAATATAAATATATTTGTGATATGATAGTCAATTGGTTAACTATGGACAGCAAAATAGGTATCAGCATAGTAGTCGTTTCTGGCTTTACCTCAATGCGTCAAGCCTATGGTGTGTGCAAAGCTTATAATAGCATTGCCTGCGTTTGCGCTAGTGCCTATATTGCCCGAGTGTGAAGCTGTACAGTATGTTTATGAGACTTAAAAGTGAAAAATTGTTTTGAAAAGAAAATGTTCTTGTGTGCCATAGAATTTGAAACCAGGACCCTTTGATAAAGAGGAAAGCACCTCGACCATCATAAAGCTACACCCACACAACTGTCATGTAACGACAATTCA
>NW_022738901.1:0-2005 GCF_011630105.1 Anneissia japonica
ATATATATATATATATTTATAGGCCTATTTCCTCTACAGCCTGGCTTTAAGCTTAATGTTAATTCTGATGATATTCAATTAATTAATCAATCAATTAATTTATAGGCCTAAGTGACTAATTCTGACATAATTTAATAACATTAAAATGCAAAGACAAAATGAACAAGATTAATTCAATCATAATCGGTATTTTCATGATTAGGTTTTGCAGAAATTCGTCACCAACATCGCAGTACGAACCTACGTACACCTGTCCGTTATAGGCCCTTCTGAATATAGTAAAGATAAGTAGGCCTATGAGGAATCAGTCATCATCGTATCGGTATCTCTCCCTTACGACGATGTGATGATAATGACGATGATGATGATGATGATGATGATGATGATAATAATGACGACGACAACGACGATACAGATAATAGTAATGATAATAGTTAAAGTAACAATAGCAATAACAATAGCAATAATAATAATAAAACATAATAACAATAATAATTATTGTTAAATACTAATAAATTAATAATGGCATATACAAACCTATTTCCAAAGATATTCATCATTCAACCTTTTTCGTCAGAAACAAAAAATATAGGCCTACTTGCAGTAGGCTATCTAGCAATTAGAAGTATAATATAGGCATATATTGTTATATACCATATATAACTTATTACTAATTATCAATTAAACTTAAGAAAAAAATCACTACAATGTGGAATAAACCGTATCGATAAAACACATAATGCTCAATAGAAGGTACATTGATGCTACGCTTCAACGTATTTACCGTACTCCAAGGGAGCTATTTAGATTAGAAATACATCCTACAGGATTTAAGAAAATTAATTTCGCATGTGAGTTAGCAAGGGTTACGACTACAACTTAGCAGCAAAATCAACTTGACCTGTTTATTGTTGCAGAATTATACAGCAAGCAGTTGAAGGAAAACTGGAAACAGTTTAAATTTGAAGTCTACGAAGCATGAACACGCCATAATTTGCAACCCTATGATGTGTTTAACCAAAAGATAGGCCTATAGTTTTTAAATAGATGAATGACGGCCAATGAACAAATTTTATTAACTATTAATAAAAGATAAGCTACATTATAGGCTACATCATTAATTGGTTTAAGTGTATTATAGCCCTAAAAAATATAATTAATATATGAACGATAACATTTTCTACAATATGGAGTCAGTCACTAATGTCCTATTTTGTCAAGTTGTTGTCAATTTGATCATACTATTATTAAATACAGGAACGCAATTCATCTATCAATGTTGCTTAATATATTCTACAATATCTAGACATTGTAAATTTGGGCTAGGTGTAGACCTACAACTATAGCTGAATGCAGGAGGACGGTGAGACAGTGTATCGTGTACGTGTACCTAGTCAGTCAGACATATAACACACATGTGTATACAGTTTAGCGTTTCCTCTGAGAGATGTTACTTTGCGCATGTAATAAGCGTATCTGAGTGTTCAGATAATAGCATAAGAAGGTAGACAGACACTTTCCGTCAATTTACAAGAGCGATTGACAAAAGGTTATAAACGGTCAATAGAACTTACGAATTTAAGAGCAAATTATTTGCCTAAATACGTTGCGCTTCAACCCGACTAGTCGTGAATTTATACAAGGGATATCGAAGCACTCAGTTTAACTATATTAATCTGGCGCTTAACACTGTCTGCCCCACGCATATATTCCTACTCCTAAACCGGTTAATGGTTGACGAATTTTATAGCATAAACTCACTTCATTCTAGAATTAATCAATCAATCAATCGATGAATTTATAAGGCGCATAATACAGCTGTCTAAATGATATGCATTATCCTATGTGCACTAGCCCTCCTCATCTCCCCACCCCCCACCCCCAAAAATCCTCAGTCAATGTTCCTTGTTTCTCATAAATGGCCATAGTATCACACTCCTCCCTGGTTCTGTCTGAGCTGCAATGAAATAAACACAACATAATGTAGGGCGATAAACGTGACAAT
>NW_022738902.1:0-957 GCF_011630105.1 Anneissia japonica
TAACTCTAACTCTAACCCTAACCCTAACCCTAACTCTAACCCTAACACTAATCCTAACCCTAACCCTAACCTAAAAAAAAAATTACATTTTGACTCAACTTTTTAACATTGTCACTTTTTGCACAAAAGTGCTTATCTCGCCGAGTTAAGATCTTAGTGCAAATTTTTGACTTTCCTCCATATTTGAGTACTTTTCCGAAAAACTTCCATCTTTCAATGGAATAGTGTTTGTTTCAGCCTATCTCAGTTTGCTAACCCTAACCCTAACCCTAACCCTAACTCTAACTCTAACCCTAACCCTAACCCTAACTCTAACCCTAACACTAACCCTAACCCTAACCTAACAAAAAAAAAATTACATTTTTGACTCAACTTTTTAACATTGTCACTTTTTGCACAAAAGTGCTTATCTCGCCGAGTTGAGCACTTAGAGCAAATTTTTGACTTTCCGCCATATTTCGATTACTTTTCCGAAAAACTTCAAACTTTCAATGGAATAGTATTTGTTTCAGCCTATATCACTTTACATAACTCTAACCCTAACTCTAACTCTAACCCTAACCCTAACCCTAACTCTAACCCTAACACTAACCCTAACCCTTACCCTAACCCTAACCCTAACATAACAAAAAAAAAATTACATTTTTGACTCAACTTTTTAACATTGTCAGTTTTTGCACAAAAGTGCTTATCTCGCCGAGTTGAGCACTTAGTGCAGATTTCCGCCATATTTCGAGTACTTTTCCGAAAAACTTCAAACTTTCAATGGAATAGTGTTTGTTTCAGCCTATCTCACATTGCCTAACACTAACCCTAACCCTAACCCTTACCCTAACCCTAACTCTAACTCTAACCCTAACCCTAACCCTAACCCTAACTCTAACCCTAACAGTAATCCTAACCCTAACAATAACCTAAAAAAAAATTACATTTTTGACTCAACTTTTTAACATTATC
>NW_022738902.1:1034-1236 GCF_011630105.1 Anneissia japonica
TCCGAAAAACTTCAAACTTTCAATGGAATAGTGTTTGTTTCAGCCTATCTCACTTTGCCTAACCCTAACCCTAACCCTAACTCTAACTCTAACCCTAACCCTAACCCTAACTCTAACCCTAACACTAAGCCTAACCTTAACCTAAAAAAAAAATTACATTTTTGACTCAACTTTTTAACATTGTCACTTTTTGCACAAAAGT
>NW_022738903.1:0-510 GCF_011630105.1 Anneissia japonica
CTAAGGGTACTAGGCCTACTCCTAGGCTAGGCCTAGGTAGTTCTACTATACTCTAGCAGGCTTAGTCTAGATGCCCTAGGCTAACTACAAACAATCTATAAAAAATATACCCTCAGGTCAAGGGCTAGGCGTAGCCTATGCCTACTGTCTGTTGTAGGGCGCAAGGGTAGTCCTAATTTCATAATTATATAATAATATTAATTAGGCCATTGTTAGGCCAGAGGCCTATATCTTAATTATATTTCATTAATTTATATTTTTCAAATGTAAATTCTTTAAAGTTAAAACGTTTTAAATTAATTTTTAAAATTGATGATATATTTTGCTACATATTTATTTTTGTATTTCACTAACTTTTAGGTAATTGGTTTTTGTGTTTAATTTTGTTTTATTATAATAAAGGCCTATTATAATTTACATTATTTATAATATTTTATTTACACAAGCTAAAATGATGATTTTGAATAAAAATGAAATTTTATTTTTGGCTAATTAGCACAATTGCCATCA
>NW_022738904.1:0-1273 GCF_011630105.1 Anneissia japonica
TTCGCAAACGAAGAGAATGAATCAACCCGCACTCTTCGGCCAACGTTTTTTCCTCTCGAGCCGGGGTGGGCATAATCCAAGTAATGATTACGGGTTGGAAAAAGTAGCACACCAAGTTTAACGAACTGCCCTCCGCGACGGAGCGCGCGTCCGTTGCGATGATGACACCTTTCGCATTGCTCCACCTACGACACGGATCGTCCGGCAGGATGCAACAGATCGACTTTTCCGAAAAAATGCATTTTTCTCGGTCCGTTTCTATTCCCCGATCGCTATACAACGCAACGACCGCTATATTATTCGACGCACAAGGTACCATCGTTGCGAGAATCTCCTTCGGGAGAGGGCCCTTTACGCCGAAGCACACTCTGTACCAGAAACCGGGCGTCTTGCCGTACCACGCTTCGTTGATCACCCACGATGCTCGGAAGTTTCGGGATCCCTCGGATAAAGCGGTCGTCGTCGGATCGATCACGAACGAATCCGCAACCACAACGCGAGCGTTCCGGTGACTCGTCTTCCATGTTCTGGAAGCGGAAAAGTAATCGTTGGAATAGCACGAGTATATTCCGGAAGCGTCGAGGTCGACTCCGACCACCTTCAGCATGCTGGTCGTCAGGGATTCGGTGACGTGAACGGTCGCAAAACCCACTCTCTTATTCGGCAACTGCCAACGGACGTCCAAGGCCTTTTTCTTGCCGTGGTAGCATCTCAGCTCGAGCGTCGAGTAGGGTCTGACGACCAGGAAGTTCCTGTCTATCTGGAGGACAGAGCCTTCCCCGAAACAAAGGATCGTTGTCAGAACCGCCAAGACTAGGACGGTCTTCATCGTTTGGATCGCCCGACAATGCCCGTCGACTAGTTACGACAACGTAAATAAAATACACACGCACAGCAAACAAATATACGATATTCTTCTTTTCGTTTTATTGAAATACTAAATAAAATAAAACTTATTCTAACCGTAAATTTTTAACGTCGAACAGACTAATAGCACTCTCAACAGAACTCCGAACGCCGTTGCGGTAGATACGCGTTCGGACGTCGAAGACGGCGGATCGGGATAACGCGGCGGCGAGTGTCACGACGATTCCAATTTTTCGGACGGAGAGCACGTCTCCAGAGGGTTGCCGACGAGTTTCCATCCGCCAAAGTCGAAGTCCGCCAAACACCCGACGACCGAGTACGACATCATCGAAGCTCCCAGGGGAAAGTCACGGTCAACGTCAAGAATTTCGAACGGAAAAGATTCGCCGAAGACGTTTTGTCGACC
>NW_022738905.1:0-585 GCF_011630105.1 Anneissia japonica
GGTTTCAAAAAGTGTACCTTTTGGAATTGGGGTGGGGGTGCGTCCGCACCCTCTGCACCCTCCCCTCCCCCCTCCTTTGCCTACGGGCCTGAACTTATGATCGCGGTACCCTGACCATTAAAAATTAGCAGACGCACTGGGAAGCGTTGTTCACGGCATTGGACTGCAGCGAAAAATGATTCCCCCATCATTAATGGAACAGGCCCACGTCATGCTTGGCTGACTAATTTTGATTTACATTTTGTGTGTCTGTGCCATAAGCAGCAAAAGTCCATGTCAAACCAGCCAAGCATGACTGTTTTGAAATACATTTCACAACCACACAAGACATGCGAAATGTAAATCAAAACTAGTCAGCCAAGCGTGACGTGGGCATGTTCCATTAATAATGGGGGAATCATTTTTCGCTGCAGTCTAATGCGTTAACGCTTCCCAGTGGGTCTGCTAATCTTTAATGGTCAGGGTACCGCGAAAACAAGCCCTATGCTAGGCATTATAGGCTAGGCTTATGTGGGATAGAATTTGCAACAAGGTCTTGGACTAGGCCTCTATACTATAGTAGGAGGCCTGGTCCTAGTCTAGGCC
>NW_022738906.1:0-655 GCF_011630105.1 Anneissia japonica
AAGAAGATGAAGATGATGATCCTGACAATAACAATAGGTGATCCGCACTAGCTGCGGATCACCAATGATGATCCTGACAATAACAAGAGGTGATCCGCTAGTGTAGCGGATCACCAAAAAGTTGTAAGATCTCTGACAATAACAAGAGGTGATCCGCTAACGTTAGTGGATCACCAATTATATTTCTTTTTTCAAAACGTTGGTGACGTCATATCATCTTAACCATTCGTCATTTCTGAATAATATTAAATGGGCTTATACTTTAGGTCAAGGTGTAATGCTAGGTATCTTACTTTTTTGTTTGCGCGTCTTAACGTGCGCGTACGCGTGCGTCAAATATTACATATGCTTAAAATTATGCCTATTTATAATCAAATATAGCTCCCTAGGATTGTATAAGAGACAGGAGATATCGTGCGAACAGAAATGGAAGGAAAGGTAGAATAAAAAAAAAGTTGTAAGCTGATCGGACATTGTGACGTCACCATATTGCCATCCTGAAGTAAAAACTAGATTTGAACTCGTCACTGAGGACGAGTTTGGTGATCCGCCGTACTTTTACCCTCACGAAACACGCGCAGTTCTGATTAAAAAGTATTATATGCTAAAACATACTCTAGGAAAAGAGTAATTTTGAGCATTTTAAGGACTTACG
>NW_022738907.1:0-503 GCF_011630105.1 Anneissia japonica
GTTAGGGTTAGAGTTAGAGTTAGGGTTAGGGTTAGGGTTAGAGTGAGGCAAAGTGAGATAGGCTGGAACAAACACTATTCCATTGAAAGTTTGAAGTTTTTCGGAAAAGTACTCGAAATATGGCGGAAAGACAGAAATTTGCACTAAGTGCTCAACTCTGCGAGATAAGCACTATTTTGCAAAAAGTGACAATGTTAAAAAGTTAAGTCAAAATGTAATTTTTTTTTCTTAGGTTAGGGTTAGAGTTAGAGTTAGGGTTAGGGTAAGGGTTAGGGTTAGAGTTAGGGTTAGGGTTAGAGGTAGGGTTAGAGTTAGGGTTAGGGTTAGGGTTAGGCAAAGTGAGATAGGCTTAAACAAACACTATTCCATTGAAAGTTTGAAGTTTTTCGGAAAAGTACTCGAAATATTGCGGAAAGTCAAAAATAAGCACTAAGTGCACAACTCGGCGAGATAAGCACTTTTGTGCAAAAAGTGACAATGTTAAAAAGTTGAGTCAAAATGTA
>NW_022738908.1:0-637 GCF_011630105.1 Anneissia japonica
TTATATATTTTATATATTATGATATACTGTATTATGTTTATATCACATTTTTCTATATAACATTTTTATAATATTTTGATTGCTGTTAATTTATTCTAGACTCCTATTCACCTATATGGCCTATCTATATCTCCGTATATATATTTTTTACTGTTTATTTTTCATTTCCGTATTTTTACCTCTGTTTAAAACTGTTCTTAAATCATTACTTTAGTACTGTTTATACTTTAGGTTATAATTATACTTGTTAGGTTTAAGCTTCATCGCTATCAGAGCAGCTCCTTTATTGTTAATTTTTGTTGACTGGGATCCACGTTCCCACACACGCTATCAGCTTCATTGCTATTATACCTCCAAGTTAGTTATTCGTTATTTACTCCGCCTCCTAGTATTTTTTAGCCTATCACCATGTGCATTATACATACTTTGTTAAGATTTTAGACCAATCAATTTATTCTTCATATTATATCGAGATTTTTGTAACA
This sequence comes from Anneissia japonica, assembly GCF_011630105.1. Taxonomy (NCBI): domain Eukaryota; kingdom Metazoa; phylum Echinodermata; class Crinoidea; order Comatulida; family Comatulidae; genus Anneissia; species Anneissia japonica. The sequence continues at coordinate 486 of NW_022738908.1, forward strand.
GCCAACTTACCTTAATGTTTGTCACTCATGCTGAAGAAGGCCTGAGGACAGGCCGAAATATTCATGTGAATAATAAATTTAGTGTTTCAAGTCTACCAAGTCAATCTTATTGTCTTTACTTTGGAGTTGTATTTCGACGAAACACACGTGGA
>NW_022738909.1:0-1749 GCF_011630105.1 Anneissia japonica
CTTCCCAAATCCTTACAAGAATGAAGAGGAAGCTAGATTAGCCAACAATGGTGCGTATCTGCTGGTGTCAGGTTCTTGAATATCAATGAAACAATTTTATTCAGTATTTGCTACCACAATTCCCTTAGCATCCCCTACAACTAAGAATACTAAAAAATGTTGTGCATTTGAACCACGCATTAAATACTGATTAAACAATTTTGTAAAGGTAGGTTCACCATTTGGCCAATAGTACTTCATCATGCATCATTATAAAAATATTTAACATTCCAAATCACATCATTCCTCCATACTGGATTTACTCCATCTTACAGGGTTAATACTAGACGATAACATAGTGTCTAGCTCCCGCTTATAACTCAAATAGCACGCATCATATGGCACTTTAGCAGCGTGTGCAAGCGACGCATTCGCTGTAACAATGAAGCGACTTTATTAAAAACTATTTTCTCCATGATGAAACGTCTATTTGTTGTTTTTTTTTTTTTTTCAATTTCCAGACAGGTTCGCAGCCCAAAAATGTTTCGCGGCACAAATTTGGGCCGCGGACCATAGTTTGCGGAACGTCGATTTAAACTATTAAGAAACCTGACTTGCACACAAGGGAAACATGATGGGACCATTTTTAATCATCTGAGACATTTTGAATGTAATTATGATTAATAGTTATAAATATTGCTTGCTCCTTTACTTTGTTGCTAGAAAGCACAAGAACATTTTCTTTGAAATTTTGAAGCTATTAGGCTAATCAACTGAATTGAACTCTGCTACATCACTTTTATTTTTTTCTTTTAAAGGTGCTTTACCTCCAGACCTGAGTTATATGGCTTTAGCACGTCATGGTGGAGAAGATTATGTTTATGCATTATTGACTGGGTACTGTGACGCACCTGCTGGGGTGGAGGTCCGTGAAGAATTATACTATCACCCTTACTTCCCTGGACAAGCTATAGCCATGGCTCCTGCACTTTATAATGAAATTATTGAATATGATGATGGTTCGTAGACATTTCATCAATCCAGTTAAAAAAACATTAAATTCGTTTATGTAATGTAAAGATGTGAACATTACAATTTTTGATCATTTAGTTGACTTGCGTTCAATTCTATGTGGTAATGTTTGGTTGTTTTGAATATCAATATCTAGGCACCCCAGCTACACTAAGTCAACTTGCTAAGGATGTCTGCACCTTCCTAAGATGGGCTGCAGAACCTGAACATGATCAGCGTAAATTAATGGGAATGAAGGTACATTATTATTTTTATATTTTATTTCTAATATTGCATTTGATTCTGTATTTATATACAGTACCACAGTGTTTCAATTCAAATTTGTAGCAACAAGTGTGGTTACCATAAACTCATACCTTTGAAAAGAAATTATTGTAATTCAAATATTTATAAAATTATCATGAATTTTCTGTTTTTTGTCTTAATTTTCTTCTGTTTTTTTTTTCTCTTTCCAAGATGTTAATGATTATGTCAGTGCTAGTTAGTGTAGCCTTCTATGTGAAGAAAACAAAATGGTCCGTGCTTAAATCAAGAAAGATTGCCTACAAGCCACCGGCATAATTTCTTAAGGAGAGTGAATATTTTAGACAGAGTTTGTGTTTGAGCCAACATTGTTAATAGTGGAATGACAGGAAGACACAATTCCATCATTTCTAAAGAAAGTTCATATTAATACATACACCTATTATGTCCACTGTGGCATAAATCCTGTATATTTACATCAGAGCAATATAAATT
>NW_022738910.1:0-1113 GCF_011630105.1 Anneissia japonica
TTAAAAAACAAGATCGGACCTCAGCGTGTGCTGCGAATTTTAATAAAAACCAACTGGTGTATAGAACAATCTGGGCCGTTTCTACGACGTTCCATTTATCTTTTCTGTATTGGTTAAAACCGGAAGACCATATCTCTTTACTTTCTCGCACCGTCATTCCTACAGCAATGTAAATTATTTGCGTTAACAAACATGATATTTCATCTTCCACAAAACTTATTATAATTAGAAAATTGGTGTTACGCATTATCAAATTACAGTTAAAAATCTTATTAAAACCCATTACTCTATTGGTGACTACTAATGCTCCAATATTAACCAAACGTGATTAAAGTGAGAACTACATTAACAATGACCCACTCCAGTATAATCCCAGTTGGATTGCATTTGGGGTACAATATAGAGGGAGGCGTATTATACTGCATAAGCTAGTATAGATGATGGTCAAAAAATGATATTCGTATCATATACAAATATACATACATTATATATATATATAATCAAAATTTATGGAAGCATGAAATAAAAGTGGAAGAACGTGGAACAATAAATTATAAGAATGAAGTGACCTTAACATTGAATAGACCTCTGTATACTTACAAAGGTTGTGTATAGACTCGGGGATAAAAGGGAAAAAAAACTAATTTAGGGAGTATCATTGTAAGTAATAGAAATACAATGACATTTAATCCCACTGTGGAAATTATATTTAAGGAGTTTATTGAAATCACTCAGTAACATATGAATCGCATCGCTGTAGGTTCACTTACCTACAACCCAGACGAAAATCATAATTGTTGGATACTGAGGTAACTTCCCGCGTTCCCTGTCAAGAAACTGTTGATATTCAAGCTTCTCTTTAAACGATAATTCATGATCGCCCACATCATGGTTTTGGTCCAGCAGTGTGCTCACAATTAGTAAAGCAAGGAATGTGAAATAGGAAAAAGCTTGGAATAAGTACCGGACATTCCTAAAAAAAGAAAAATAATAGCAAACTGATGTTTAGAAATGCACACTAACTCTCGTTGACCACTAAGATCATTGGCATTGTCACAGATTCAATCTAGCCAAATACACCTCGAGCTTAGAGGTTGTATGTTCGAATCCCAA
>NW_022738911.1:0-898 GCF_011630105.1 Anneissia japonica
TATATATATATATCTGTACGTATGTATCTGTATTTTAACAACATCTATCAGCGCTGCATACTTTCGGATCGACGATTCGAAAAAGTCAAAAGTATATGTACTGCGCATGACTGGACTACACAGGCAAAGCTCCCCGGTGTGTTATTCATTTGCATCTACTAGGCCAAAGAATATAGGCTAGGCCTACGTGTTTGCAAAACTGGATAACCTGAAAAAATAGAATGTATGGCTCGCATGGCACGCTGGCCAGCATGACTCGCACATTGGCTTGCATGTCTCGCTGGCTCGCACTTTGGCACTACTCTCTATGTCTTCATTTCTTGCTCCTCTTCTTCTTCTTTCTCCTCCTCTATGTCTTCATTTCTTAAAAAAAATACATACTGATGATCTTTTGACCAACTTTTAAACATAACCTAAACCAGGTATATTTTGTATGCCTCAATAGTTTTTTCTTATCAACTTATCTTCCTATTTGCAAGATTTGAAAACAAGTAATTTGTAATCAAATAAATGATTTATAATTACTCAAATTAAAATTAATATTTTTAAGGAAAACCAAAAGCAGACCCCTCAATAACATTTTAATTTTTAGAGGAGTAGTTATTGAAAACTGTGTTCATTAAAATTGTTGAATTTTACATGCCACCAGTTTACTTAATTAGTTTAGAACTAGCTTCTGAAACTGTGTAGATTCCTCTTGAAATAGTTACAAAGATTACGATTATCATTAGTGTTTATTACTAGCCTAGGTCGTTAGGGAAAAAGGGAGGGGCTAAAAGAAACATTTCTTACAAAAAATTTTCTCAAAATGTGAATCAGTATACCTAATCTTTAATTTGCATTATTTTAATTCAAAATACAGTTCTTTATATATTTTAAAATGTTAGGAGCTTTTGGG
>NW_022738912.1:0-2157 GCF_011630105.1 Anneissia japonica
CACATTTCTTGATAACCGAATGCCCATGTGGATACTTTATTACTAAACATAATACCTGTATTATATATACTATATTATAGTAAGTAAGGTACGGTAGTCTTCAAAGTTGCGGAGTAACAGAGTGCACGGTACGTAAAAGTTTTTGGAAGAAGGAGAAAGCTATGACATGTGTGGCTGAACCGTGTTTGGTTGAATCATGGTAGAAAAAAAAACAATCAACAATTGTGGAATTGTGGGGGGGGGGGGGGGGACACAAATGTACGGTATTATTTATTTAATAAAATGATATTTAATTTGTATACAATAAAATTTTACCACTGAGAGAACAGATAATTATGTCAAAATATTGTATATACATGGAGGCTTCATGATCAAAAGTTCTTGGTATGTTGGTCCTTGGCGCGGCTGGGCTGCTGAGCCGCGGCTTGGTGCCTGGAATCGTAAATAGGCCGTGTGAAGTAAAAAGTTTGCGGAACGCTGGTAGCAGATCGGACAAAGGCTTAGCCCCACTAGCTTTCAATTAAATAATAGGCCTATTAAAAACACTGTTTTTGGTTCGACGTCGTACTAATTTATATACTAAAGTACGATCTTCAGGGCTATTTTCATTAATCCATGGAAGAAAGCCTACGTATCCAACTAGGCCTACTCAATATTGTTGGAATATAATAATATATTGCCTATGTCTTTGTTTTTTTTTTCTCTCTGTATGTATAGACCTAAGAATGAGATAAAAATCACCTGACCTATTTTTAAGAGAGGGAAAACCTCGAATTTTACTCAATAAAAGGTCATTAAAAGACACGTCAGAAGTCGGGAAAGCTCATTCCCGACCATCTAGGAATAACAATTTTCCCGGGGGAGGACCCCACTTTCAATTTCGGGATTTTTTTTTTTTGGAACATTTTCAAACCCCCTCTTTCAAATCCTGGATCCGCCCCTGGTGTATGCACAACATTTTCGACGGCCTCGACGTACTATGACGTATGCCAGAGTGCTTCATAGTACGTTGGCATACGCTGCCAACTTACTCATTTCAGATGCTAATCTAAGCGAATATAAGACCCGTAGAATTCAATAAAAGCATTTTAAAATTTATATGACTTCATTTTTGTACTGTTTTCTGATCGAACGATGTCAGTTTTCATTGCAATACCAAAACAAGTTCATATTATAATGAATTTTGAAATGTTTAAGGAGGGTTAGGACAAAAGAACTTCTGTAGGAACATTTTGTATTTTCCATGACGTCATCAAAATACATTTTTCTGATTGGACGGGGCAAAAAGTGTTTCAGGCATAGGCAAACATTACAATTTCTATTGTTTAATCTTACAGTGAATATAAATGGGTTTTTTTTTATTAAATCGAAATCAAAATTCATAATACTAGACTACTTAATATTTACATTTTTAAAATGTGAAATGTGTTTGCATCTGAAATTCCATGAAATTGTCGAACATTAGGCCTACACCCTTGGGCGTCGATCGGTGGGGATAGGGGGACACGTCACCCCCACTTTTGAAGGTAGGTGGGGGGACATCATATCGATTGTCTCCCCCCCCCCCCCCCCCCTTCCCACCCACTTTTCACCAATCTTCTATAATTAAAACCCCACTTTTAAAAGTGTATGGAAAGAATAACAATTACGGTACGCATGACTCATGAATTTTGCCTGTTCACTTTTCCAAGTGCGGTACGTATTTTCCACTTGATCGATTTCATTGGTGCAGCGGTTATCGGAGGCTAAATTTATTGTGAAAACAATGTACTTAACGTTGTTAAAATTTGAAGCGTGTATACTTATTAGGCCAATGTTTTTACTCAAAAGTGCACAATTTCTACTATAAACGATTTATTCCTTTTGTATATTATGGTATTATGACCCGTACGTATATACTAGTGCTTAATATTATCTACATACATAGGATTACTGTTTTTCCTAATTTCAAAAAAAAAAAATTATAGTTAGTCAACTGAATTGTATATAGCCATTATTAAACAATAATTATACAGCATCTGACACGGACATCTATTTCGATTTAGTGATACCAAAATTTTACAAACTCCAGTGTTACGTTGACGCAATCTCGCAATGACGTCATAATAATCAGTGGCGAATTCAAGTGGGGCCGAGCCAACCCTAAATTTTTCAAAA